>NC_047106.1:134609433-134909433 GCF_902500255.1 Thalassophryne amazonica
GATATATACACATATATATATATATATACACACATATATATATATATATATACACATATATATATATATATACACATATATATATATATATACACATATATATCTGTGTGTGATTTTGCAGATATGTATTTATGAAATTTTGTTTGTGTGTGTATGTTTCTTATTTTTTAGTATAAGGGGTGGGTATTTATAAGATTTGCTTCTGCCCTCACCCTTTCGGCCATGCAGGACCTTTGTAAAGTTGCTTTGTTATTAGTTTTTTGTTTTTGTTGTTGAATTGTGTGTTGAAAAAACTCATTCATTCAATATAATTGTAAATATGTTAAAAAAAAAATACATGGATGACAACAGGAACATGAAAACACTTATTTCCATTGTGGTCCATTTAAAAAAAAAAAAATCAAATGACAAAATAAAAGCAGAAATAAAATAATAATAATAATAATAATAATAATAATAATAGTGTGTATATAACAAGAACCTAAATTTATAAATACATTAAGACAATAAATTAACATTTAAAAAATGACATAATTAACAGGAAATAAAAGGGATGAGTTCTTCTAAAAACTGTTGAGGTTTAAGGTTGTAAAAACACTCTGGACTCACACACCAATCCCACTTTGCATAATTCATTACCACCCTTGAAAAATGTCATCTACCTATATACAAATGATCAAGGAACCAGTGCCACATTCCTAAAAACGCTTACTCACTACACAATGATATGACGTGATCAGGCTTTAATTAAAGAATGTGTGTGTGTGTGTGTAAATGTGTACGTGCACTCCAGTATGTGTTTCTGCTTGCAGGTATTTATTTGCCCATTTTGCAAATGGAAGCACACTTCTGTACAATCCTAGAGAAACATGCATTTACAACCCCTGGCAAAAATTATGGAATCACCGGCCTCGGAGGATGTTCATTCAGTTGTTTAATTTTGCAGAAAAAAAGCAGATTACAGACATGACACAAAACTAAAGTCATTTTTTCCACTGCTTGGCCTAAAAAAGTAACTGTTACTGACTGCCACAATCTTTTTTTCTTGATTTCTTATAGTGTTTCTTAAAGCCAGAAAGTTGCCATTTGAAATGACTTTAGTTTTGTGTCATGTCTGTGATCTGCTTTTTTTCTACAAAATTAAACAACTGAATGAACATCCTCTGAGGCCGGTGATTCCATAATTTTTGCCAGGGGTTGTATATTGTATCACGGTGTAGTAAGCTGCTGGCTTAAAACTTAGGTGTACCTTTGTCTGGCATATCGACCCTCTCTGCTGGGCTGGTACTCCCAGAACAGGCCTGGATCTGTTTTGGTTCTACCTGGACCTTCAGGAGCTCCAGAGCTTCGGCTAATTCATCACGGGTCCTGAGGAGACACAACCTACATCAGTGGCTGAGACACAACTGAGAAGCAGCAGAACACAGGCATGGGTGAAAGCACCTGAAAATTTGACTTAACATTTTCTGCGAATGGACGGCCGAGTGCCCTGCCCCCACTGAAAATTTTGGAATTCTAGAAGCTCTGAAATGCAATCTGGGGCTATTCCAGACAAACTGCAGTGAGTCCAACACCCATTTTGGTGAGAAAAAAACCAACTTCCCTTATTCAAAATAACTCCTCTAATAGTATTCTGCCATTACTAGGATGCAGAAGTTTTCTAGCTTGGAAGATAATTCTGGAGGAACTCACTAAAGAAATTAACAAATTGAAAATATGGTTTGACCGAAACAAATGGTCATTAAACTTAAATAAAACAAAACTAATGTTATATGGGAACTGCAGAAGGAATGAACAATTACAAATACAGACAGATGGGGACAGCTTGAAAGGGTTAATGAAAATAAATTCCTTGGGGCAATAATACAGAAGTAGATGTCAAACAAAGTCAGTGTCCTTTGGATTCTATGACATATGTTACCCTGTTACATGATAAGTAAGAATAAAAGGTGATGCAAACTGCTCCTTGTGTCTCAGTTCTGTGTTATTTGGTTGCTGTGTCTATTTTACATTTTGTCCTGGGATGGAAAATATGCAGACAATGGCCAAAAGTCTGCAAGTTGTGGTCAGTTGTAACAAAAAGATGTGGCAACACACAGCAGCTGATGCTTGTTAACGTGACCAGTAGATTTGTTAACATTTTTCCACACTCTGACTCCACAGAGTTTGGACAAGATGGTAGTATTTTTTGTTTCTCATCTACAGTAGTGTTCAGAATAATAGTAGTGCTATGTGACTAAAAGATTAATCCATGTTTTGAGTATATTTCTTATTGTTACATGGGAAACAAGGTACCAGTAGATTCAGTAGATTCTCACAAATCCAACAAGACCAAGCATTCATGATATGTACACTCTTAAGGCTATGAAATTGGGCTATTAGTAAAAAAAAAAAGTAGAAAACGGGGTGTTCACAATGTTAGTGTGGCATTCAGTCAGTGAGTTCGTCAATTTTGTGGAACAAACAGGTGTGAATCAGGTGTCCCCTATAAAGCCAGCACCTGTTGAACATGCTTTTCTCTTTGAAAGCCTGAGGAAAATGGAACGTTCAAGACATTGTTCAGAAGAACAGCGTAGTTTGATTAAAAAGTTGATTGGAGAGGGGAAAACTTATACGCAGGTGCAAAAAATTATAGGCTGTTCATCTACAATGATCTCCAATGCTTTAAAATGGATAGAAGAATCACCAGAATGGCAAAGGCTCACCCATTGATCAGCTCCAGGATGATCAAAGACAGTCTGGAGTTACCTGTAAATGCTGTGACAGTTAGAAGACGCCTGTGTGAAGCTAATTTATTTGCAAGAATCCCCCGCAAAGCCCCTCTGTTAAATAAAAGACATGTGCAGAAGAGGTTACAATTTGCCAAAGAACACATCAACTGGCCTAAAGAGAAATGGAGGAATATTTTGTGGACTGATGAGAGTAAAATTGTTCTATTTGGGTCCAAGGGCCGCAGACAGTTTGTGAGACAACCCCCAAACTCTGAATTCAAGCCACAGCTCACAGTGAAGACAGTGAAGCATGGTGGTGCAAGCATCATGATATGGGCATGATATGGCAAGACAATGACCCCAAGCACACTAGTAAACGAGCAAAATCTTGGTTCCAAACCAACAAAATTAATGCCTCGCAGATGTGAAGAAATCATGAAAAACTGTGGTTATACAACTAAATACTAGTTTAGTGATTCACAGGATTGCTAAAAAAGCAGTTTGAACATAACAGTTTTGAGTTTGTAGCGTCAACAGCAGATGCTACTATTGTGAACACCCCCTTTTCTACTTTTTTTTTTTTTTTCCCCCTAATAGCCCAATTTCATAACCTTAACAGTGTGCATATCATGAATGCTTGGTCTTGTTGGATTTGTGAGAATCTACTGAATCTACTGGTACCTTGTTTCCCATGTAACAATAAGAAATATACTCAAAACCTGGATTAATCTTTTTAGTCACATAGCACTACTATTATTCTGAACACTACTGTAGATGCGAAAATCAGTTGGAAACCACACACATATATATATATATATATATATATATATATATATATATATATATATATATATATATATATATATATATATATATATATATATATATATATATACACAAATATATACAAACCAAAATATCAAGACGCATTTCAGTGTTAAACAAAGCAAAACATGTTCTGGATCACAAATCATTTCACATCCCAAACTGTTTCATTGTCTTACTGCATTTCAACTGTGTAGACATCTGATTCTGGAGCAATAACTACACGAGTTCAATAAAACCACTAACTATTCTTCAAGACCATACTCACTCGCTCTTCCTAAAGTCAAATATATTAAATTAACAGACAGTACAATTCCAAACAGCACAGATCTTGTACAAAGCACACACACAAAAAAAGAAACTTTCACCGAAAACATACAGAAATTGTTCAGGGATCAAGAGGAGGGATATCAATTAAGAGGGAAAAACAACCTTTAAAATAAATAAAATCTGTACAAAAAAGATTCTGCATTTCATTTTGTGAGGTGAGACCGTGGAGTCACTAGGTGTTCACAGGAAACCGTTATTTATTTTTATATAAAGGCTGAGTGGATCGTTGTCATTTGATTGGTGGGTTGTATGTCACGAGACATGGATTATTCGTCCCATCTGCCGTTGTGTTTCATTGACCGTGCAATTCTGGTGCCACACGAAATGTGCTATTGCACGCGCTGACCATCGCACACGCTCACACTACCAGGAGTGGTGTTTATCTAAACATAGCGGAGTTTTTTTTGCTGGCAGACGACGATTTGAAGGAGCTAATTGACGGTGCTAATTCTTCTAACACACACACACACACAAAAAACAAATCCACTATGCTGTAAGCCGTCTGGAGGCATGTAGAGCTGTTAGGATGAAAAGCTGGACTAATTTCTGATGTGATTTTTCGCTGGACTGAGGAAGTACACAAAGTCAGTGCACAACACCATGGACTACATCGTTGCTATTCTGGCCTCTAATTTAAAGTTAGTGCTGGACTGTTAAGCACCAGTGGAACACCAAAATGTAAGCCCCCCTTCTGTTGTTTATAAATTAATAAAATATCAAATGACAAGGATCTATTTTAGCCATTATATAAAACAAATAATGAATGTTTTTCCATTCTTTCAATGGTTCGAGTAGTTCATGAGGTGAAAGCTGTAATGTACCATTCAAAGAGGCGAAGCCGGATTGAATGGCACCATTAATATTCATTATTTGTATATTATATAACGGCTGAGTGGATCCTTGTCATTTGATTGGTGCTTTGTATGTCACATGACATGGATTATTAGTCCTATTTCTGTTGCATTGCATTTAGAGTGCAAATTTGGTTCCATACATTTGGTACCATTGTACTCTGCGCGCGCACGCACACACACAAAACAAATCCACTGCACTGTCTGGAGGTTATTAGCATGAATCAGAATGAAACAGCTTGATGGAGATGCTGATTCTCTTTTCCAACTGGACTTGGCACCTGCTCATAGCGCCAAAAAAACAAAACAAAACAAAAAAAAAAAACAAACAGCCACAACAACAACAACAAAAAACTAGGTCTGCTTTGCTGACCATGGTATTACTGTACTTGACTGGTCTCATAGACAATATCCCAGAGTACCTATAAGGTACTGTCAAGAAGAAGATGAGAGACACCACACCCAATACAGTGGAGCTGAAGGCCACTTTCAAAGCAACCTGGGCTTCATAACACCTTAGCAGTACCACAGTTGGCTCACCAACATGTCACGCTGTGTGGATGTTATAATTCATTCAAAAGGAGCCCCAACCAAGTATTGATTGAACAAATGAACATACTTTTCAGAAGTTCAAATTTTTCGTTTTATAAATCCTTTTGTTGGATTGATCTAATGAAATATTCAAATATTTTGAGATGTGCATTTTCTGTTTTTTTTTTTTGTTTGTTTTGGAGCTGTAGGATGTAATTATCAGACTTAGAATTGCTAGAAACATTTTAGTTTCTATGTAATGAGTCTAAAATATATAAAATTAGAATTTCTGAAATATGTGACAAAATATATTGAACTTTTTTTGACATGCACCTGTACATTTGTGCATTACAATCTATATGCATTAACTCAGAACAGCTAAGCTACAAGAAATTCATGAAGACTGGAAAAGACTTAAAGGTATTTCAAAAACCACAGCTAAAGCTTGTAGAATATTTTGAAAATCATGGTAAAATATCAATAACATACCTTATAGTAAAAAAGGCACTTATATTCTTGTGTAATTTCCTGTAAATCCATTCAAAGCCACAATGTCCTTTTTTCCAATGAAAGAAAGTCTAGATTAATAACAAAAAAGTCACATAATCTTGTCTAAAATCCTGTTTGAACTGCACAATGTTCATTTTCCAGGGGGAGAAAAATTCTTACTGTGTTTCCTGATGATGCAAGATACAATTCGCTTTTCTTGTTTCTTTTATCTTTCAGATGTGTTCATGAAGCCAGTGCCAATTCCACGGATTCTTCTCCGTCTTTCTCGCCATCTTCCCTCTGTCTGATGTCGCTCTGTGACACAGGCATGCTGCAAAATTCTTCTTTTAAAAACTTGAGAGCTCTAAAAGTTTGCGATGTCCACATGCTACATTTAGCTTAAGCATCTTGCAACAGCCACAAAGCGTCGCCGCAGCAACCAACCAGTCCCGCTTTATGACAACTGTCGTAACAGCCACACTTTGAGTGGCATTTTTCTCCACGAAGTTACACAGATCCGAGAATACAGATTTGTATCTGTAACACACAGACCAGTGTCCGCGGACTTATAAAACCTGCACGATGTCGTAAAAAAAGAACGCTTTGTGATGGGCATTTTAAAAACTCAGTGACGATCACAATTAAAGAGTACAACACTGACCCCCACCCCCCATGATGAAATCTGCAGAATTCCTCGGATCTGCGTGGTTTTCACAGCCCTGCTATACTGTAGAGTCTGTCACCGTCGCACATGCATGGATTACTGTACGCAGTCTGATCTTGACTTTAAACCAGGGTACTACCTGACGATGCACTTCCAGGTTGACCCATCCAGATCGTCCTGCTCCTCAGTGTACAGCCTCACGTTGTGCTGCTGGTCCAGCTGAAGCCAGTACATCAGACCCTGCCGATCTCGACCTATTGGCTGCAGGCGCATCATCTCTGGGTCCTCCTCATTAATTGCTAACTTGAACTTGGGGTTCTCATCAAACTGACACTCGCAGAGATACTGCAGCATAAACAGAATAAAGGAGATGGAGAGAGGAACAGAAAGATGATAAAGATGTTTGAACTTTTCGCTGTTCTTCACTTAAAAAAAAAAAAAAAAAAAAAAAAAAAAAAAAAACTGTCAGCAGATGTGACATACTTTGAGGATCTCTGATTTGCATTCCATGGACATCTCTTGGTAGCCCTTCTGTTCTAGCTCCCATGCCCAAGTGGTGTTTAACTCCTGGCAAACCTGGAGACAAAAGTTAAAGAGAAAAAAAAAAAGAAAAGAAAAAAAAAAACAAAAACAAAAAACACAACAACACAGTCACTCAATAAACCAAGCTTGAATTGGCTCGACATGCAAAGTGGAGCTCCTCTGGAACGCTTACCTTAGCCAAGTATTTTTCCCAGCGGTCAGCAGTGACAGATCTTCCAATTTTTCTGAGCAGCTTCACATGAAGCTCCACAAGATGTCTGGAAACTGAAAAACACAAAATAATAATTAGTGTTTTGCACAGGATTTTGTGATACTATAGTAGGTGGATCACAGATCCTTTTCGAGCATTCTCTGCAGAAGGAACTTCTGTTCATATTGAAACATAAATGCGTAAACCTAGTGTATTCCGAGAGCGAAATGAAGAGGATACAATTATGGGGAACCCCGTGTTCTTGTAAACAATTGTGTGCTCTAGTCATAATTTAATCATAAACACACTGTCTGTATAGATATTAATGATGGCACAGCAACACATGGTACAGTTAATGAAAGTTGAACACAATTTATACATGTTCGAAACACAAAACTGAAACATTGAAGTCATCAACAAAATCAAGTAAAAGTGGCTATCAGTGCTGAAGGTTTATTTCTTACAAAATAACAACTTAAAAATATATAACGCAATGCTAAAATACTCTTAGTCGTATGAGAACTGTGTTCTTTATGATTTGCAGTTCTTTAATTATTAAGATCCTATTGCCTTACGTACAATTTGTACATGTTCAATAAAGCCCCTCTATTAATCAATCAAAAACAATATTTACACTCGTTACTCAAACTCAGAACTGAACAGATTGAAACAGAATGTGACATTTTAACCTCTTAAAATAGGTTAAGGTTAGCCATCTTTTAACTTGTCCAAGGTCTGTGTCCCAAGAATGTTTCCTGTAAATTTGAAGACTCTGGGAGTAATAGGATTGGACTTATGCTTTTATTTTTGTGTCTAAGGAAGAGGCAAAGCTGTGTGCAAGACTGTCTTCCCCATTTTTTCCATGAATGCCTTTTTAATTTTTAGCACTATATATGCTTTATATGTTATAGCCCAACCAATATATCGGTATCAGCATTATTTTTGCCAATATGAAAGCTATTTTACAGAATAAACAATGGAGGGGGGGAAAAAAAAAAAACTTTGGCTGTTGAAAATTGTGACATTACATCATTTGCCCAGCAAAGGGCACTCTGTCAGCATTGTTTATAATACTGTCAAGCATGGCTGGGAACCCCTCACCCTTTTGGTCATATTAGACTGGTGGTTGGCTCTCACTGCGGTATTGTATCACTTCCTGTTCCGGAGCACAGCGGTGCTTTGCTGTTAGCTGTTTAATCTGCGTAGTTAGATTGATCTAGATAACGATTTGTTTCACAGTGTAATCTTCACGTGCCTTAATGGAGCAGCTCTCATTTCTAGAAATCTGGCCAATTTTATTAAACCCTCCAAACCGTGACTATCCAGGGTTGGGACCAGGAAGCAGAGTTGTAGTCTTACACACCTCTCTGCAGCTTCTCTCCCCCTGCCATCCCCCCAATACCCCATCCCCATGGAGATGGTGCCTGCTCCTAGACCACCAATAACCAGTAAAAATCTATTTAAGCATAAAAATTCAAAAAGAAAAAATAATATAGCACCTTCAACTGCACCACAGACTAAAACAGTTAAATGTAGTTTATTAAACATTAGGTCTCTCTCTAAGTCCCTGTTAGTAAATGATATAATAATTGATCAACATATTGATTTATTCTGCCTTACAGAAACCTGATTACAGCAGGATGAATATGTTAGTTTAAATGAGTCAACACCCCCAAGTCACACTAACTGTCAGAATGCTCGTAGCACGGGCCGAGGGGGAGGATTAGCAGCAATCTTCCACTCCAGCTTATTAATTAATCAAAAACCCAGACAGAGCTTTAATTCATTTGAAGGCTTGACTCTTAGTCTTGTCCATCCAAATTGGAAGTCCCAAAAAACAGTTTTATTTGTTGTTATCTATCGTCCACCTGGTCGTTACTGTGAGTTTCTCTGTGAATTTTCAGACCTTTTGTCTGACTTAGTGCTTAGCTCAGATAAGATAATTATAGTGGGCGATTTTAACATCCACATAGATGCTGAGAATGACAGCCTCAACACTGCATTTAATCTATTATTAGACTCAATTGGCTTCGCTCAAAATGTAAATGAGTCCACCCACCACTTTAACTATACTTTAGATCTTGTTCTGACTTATGGTATGGAAATTGAAGACTTAACAGTATTCCCTGAAAACCCCCTTCTGTCTGATCATTTCTTAATAACATTTACTTTAATGGACTACCCAGCAGTGGGGAATAAGTTTCATTACAGTAGAAGTCTTTCAGAAAGCGCTGTAACTAGGTTTAAGGATATGATTCCTTCTTTGTTATGTTCTCCAATGCCATGTACCAACACAGTGCAGAGTAGCTACCTAAACTCTGTGAGTGAGATAGATTATCTCGTCAATAGTTTTACATCCTCATTGAGCACAACTTTGGATGCTGTAGCTCCTCTGAAAAAGAGAGCCTTAAATCAGAAGTGCCTGACTCCGTGGTATAACTCACAAACTTGCAGCTTAAAGCAGATAACCGTAAGTTGGAGAGGAAATGGTATCTCACTAATTTAGAAGATCTTCACTTAGCCTGGAAAAAGAGTCTGTTGCTCTATAAAAAAGCCCTCCATAAAGCTAGGACATCTTACTACTCATCACTAATTGAAAAAAATAAGAACAACCCCAGGTCTCTTTTCAGCACTGTAGCCAGGCTGACAAAGAGTCAGAGCTCTATTGAGCCGAGTATTCCTTTAACTTTAACTAGTAATGACTTCATGAATTTCTTTGCTAATAAAATTTTAACTATTAGAGAAAAAATTACTCATAACCATCCCAAAGACATATCGTTATCTTTGGCTGCTTTCAATAATGCTGGTATTTGGTTAGACTCTTTCTCTCCAATTGTTCTGTCTGAGTTATTTTCATTAGTTACTTCCTCCAAACCATCAACATGTCTATTAGACCCCATTCCTACCAGGCTGCTCAAGGAAGCCCTACAATTAATTAATGCTTCAATCTTAAATATGATCAATATTTCTTTATTAGTTGGCTATGTACCACAGGCTTTTAAGGTGGCAGTAATTAAACCATTACTTAAAAAGCCATCACTTGACCCAGCTATCTTAGCTAATTATAGGCCAATCTCCAACCTTCTTTTTCTCTCAAAAATTCTTGAAAGGGTAGTTGTAAAACAGCTAACTGATCATCTGCAGAGGAATGGTTTATTTGAAGAGTTTCAGTCAGGTTTTAGAATTCATCATAGTACAGAAACAGCATTAGTGAAGGTTACAAATGATCTTCTTATGGCCTCAGACAGTGGACTCATCTCTGTGCTTGTCCTGTTAGACCTCAGTGCAGCTTTTGATACTGTTGACCATAAAATTTTATTACAGAGATTAGAGCATGCCATAGGTATTAAAGGCACTGCGCTGCAGTGGTTTGAATCATATTTATCTAATAGATTACAATTTGTTCATGTAAATGGGGAGTCTTCTTCACAGACTAAGGTTAATTATGGAGTTCCACAAGGTTCTGTGCTAGGACCAATTTTATTCACTTTATACATGCTTCCCTTAGGCAGTATTATTAAAAAGCATTGCTTAAATTTTCATTGTTACGCAGATGATACCCAGCTTTATCTATCCATGAAGCCAGAGGACACACACCAATTAGTTAAACTGCAGGAATGTCTTACAGACATAAAGACATGGATGACCTCTAATTTCCTGCTTTTAAATTCAGATAAAACTGAAGTTATTGTACTTGACCCCATAAATCTTAGAAACATGGTGTCTAACCAGATCCTTACTCTGGATGGCATTACCCTGACCTCTAGTTTTTGATCAGGATATGTCCTTCAATGCGCATATTAAGCAAATATGTAGGACTGCTTTTTTTGCATTTGCGCAATATCTCTAAAATTAGAAAGGTCTTGTCTCAGAGTGATGCTGAAAAACTAATTCATGCATTTATTTCCTCTAGGCTGGACTATTGTAATTCATTATTATCAGGTTGTCCTAAAAGTTCCCTGAAAAGCCTTCAGTTAATTCAAAATGCTGCAGCTAGCGTATTGACGGGGACTAGAAGGAGAGAGCATATTTCACCCATATTGGCCTCTCTACTTTTAAGATTAGGTTTTAAACTTTCCTTTTTGCTAAAGCTTATAGTTAGGGCTGGATCAGGTGACCCTGAACCATCCCTTAGTTATGCTGCTATAAACTTAGACTGCTGGGGGGTTCCCATGATGCACTGATTGTTTCTTTCCTTTTTGCTCTGTATGCACCACTCTGCTTTTAATCATTAGTGATTGATCTCTGCACTCTTCCACAGCATCTTCTTTTTCCTGATTCTCTCCCCTCAGCCCCAACCAGTCCCAGCAGAAGACTGCCCCTCCCTGAGCCTGGTTCTGCTGGAGGTTTCTTCCTGTTAAAAGGGATTTTTTTCCTTCCCACTGTCACCAAGTGCTTGCTCACAGGGGGTCGTTTTGACCGTTGGGGTTTTTCTGTAATTATTGTACGGCTTTTGCCTTACAATATAAAGCGCCTTGGGGCAACTGTTTGTTGTGATTTGGCGCTATATAAATAAAAATGACAAGAGACAGAGGCAGAATGACCAGTTGCAAATTATTTGCAATAAGAGTGGGCATTTTTACAGTGACAAGAGATGAATGGTCCATATCATCCAATCAATCCATATCATTTGGGCTCTCTTTATATGTTGACATTTTTAAAAAATCTGGTCAATTAAAAATGTTTTTAGGAAGAAAAATATTTGAATGAAAGTTTGAAAGTTATTCTTAGAATTTATGGTTCAGATTTAGTGGTAAATTAACCAAACTATAGCAGATTAATTTTAAAACATACAAACACACCCGCTTATCCAAGATTGGGTCGCGGGTCTGGAGCCTATCCCAGGAGTCACAGGGCGTGAGGCAGGGTTCACCCTGGACAGGATGCCAGTCTGTAGCAGAGCCACATATAGACAAACAAACACATTCACACCCACACACACACCTACTGACAATTTAAAGTTTGGATGTGGTAGGAAGCTGGAGCACCCAGAGAGAACTCACGCAAACATGGAGAACATGCAAACTCCACAAAGAAAGTCCACCGGTGGGAATCAATCCCATGACCTTGTCACTGTGAGGCAACAGTGCTCACCACTAATCCACCATGCTGCCCTAATTTATAAATAATTAAGCCTAATTTAAATAAAAACTTAGACAGACTTTAAAAAGATAATTAATTACAAAAGTAATCACTAGTTGCAGGCCTAAAAGTTTGCCGTACACAGTAAATTTTGCAGAGTAAAATATACTCTGCCGGGATAACATTTCATCCCTGTGCAAATAAAGTTAAATATACTCCATCACAGTGCCAAATCAACTCTATAAACAGTGTAAAATCAACTTCTTCATGCTGTGCATGACTCTTATTGGAGTAGAAATATCGCAATGGAAGTAATATACTACTTCTACTTTTTGCTTCTACTCCACTACATATCAGAGGTAAATGTTGTACATTTTACTGTACATTTATTGAGCAAGTTTAGTAACTTTACAGATTTAGTTTGATCTCCCCAATAACAGAATTCCTGGTAGTTTCCGCTGGGGCACAAGCGCTGTGTAAGTTTTTAATTAGGCTGGCTTACTTTAGCTTTTAGAATGTCCTAATGAAAGCAAATGGCTGATAACATGTAAATACTCTTAATTGAACCTTTATTTAACCAGGTTAGTCCCACTGAGATTGAGACCTCTTTTTCAAGGGAGACCTAGATAATTATAAAGTTTCCAATTCACCTAACCTGCGTGTCTTTAAGAGCAGAAATTTGTAACTTTCAAATGGGTGGTAACTTTCAAATGGGTGGTGTTATATCATGTGTAAGTAGGCCACTGAAGTTTTTTTCGGGGAAGATATATTGTCCAAACAGACAGAAATTACGTTTTTATCCAAAAACCCCTTCGGGTGGAAAATTACGGCCCTTTTTAGGGTAGGGGTTAAAGGGGCCAAAACTGTGACAGTCAAAATGTGAATTTTGACCTTTGAATATCTTTGTGCGCCCTCAGTAAGCCTCATTGATCTTAAGGTATATGAATGTATGGATGGAGTTCTCCCATTTGGCGTTATATTTTTCAAGGCTAACTGAGGGCACAGCCTATAGGTGGCGCTTCAAGTCACAACTATTAGCATTTTGGGCTAATTTGGGACCCTCCCAGGGCCTGCGCCCTGAATAAGCCTTGCTCATTTATGCATATTTGGACTCACTGGAACCCAAATTTGCATAAATGGCGGTGGCTTAGTTAGGGCGCTTTTGCATAGGTGGCGCTCTTTATGTTAAGAATGCAATATTTCTCGATTTTCATTTGGCCATATCTCGGTGTGCCCCCTATGGATTTCAGTAAAACTTGTTTTATTATGTTCCTCAGTCCGGTTGTTAAGTGCTGATGCAACGCATCACGTGACACATCTGTTTCCGGGTCCAAAGACCTCCAAGTTTACAATTAAAGTTACGTCTGTTTGATCCTTTTAAGGATCTAAAGTTTAAGTTTAGTTTGTGTTTACACTGTGCGCAAACCTCCGTCCCTCCCTTCTCCGCCTCCACCTCAGTTAACCGCATTCGTCTGGTTCTATGGTCAGAACACTTAATAAAACTTTTTTTCTTTTACTTTACATATTTTATTATGCACAGGTAAAATATACATGTCTGTTTGTTAATAAAAAATTATTTATTAAAATAAACAGGACGTTAAAGTGCAAACTTCACTTTCTCCCCGAACGACGAACAGGAAGCAATTGCAGCTCGCAGCAACTCCCATTGAAAATAACGGAGAAACAACCTGAGCGTCTGACATTTGTACATAAAACAAAACGCAGTAACAACATCTAAAAACCCAGTTAATATATCCAGGAGAGTTTTAGGCACAATATACAAAGAGTTCTATGTTGCAATGTTAATGCTGTTGTCCGTGTGCAACGGTGTAAGTGCAGCCTGATCAGATCATCTCAGTGCAGTTCTCAATGTTAATGACAGCACGCTTTTTTTGTTTGGAGCCGGAAGTTGAAAATCACATGATGCGTTAAGTCACACTTAACAACCGGATATCTCTGCTATTCATGATAAAGATATCAGGAAGGCTTTTTGCCTCATTAGCCCTTTACTTGCCTTAGTCTGACAAATACGGGGCCCACATGCCACGCCTGCTGCGGCCTTCACCCACTTTACCTCAATTCGGATGATGGAGTACTTCAACTTTAGTGCACATAAACAGTGTCAAATGTACATGTGTTGTCTTTAATTCTGATGTGTGCCATTATTATGGTAAACAAGTAATAATTGTGGATTAATTGCTGTATTCTGTCTGAGGTAAGCGGCATGTAAACGTAATTTCATTGTTGTTGCACTCGTGTAGTGACAATGACAATAAATCTCATCTCATATCACAATCAAGATCCACAAACAAAAGATGCCTATTTTCTCATAGTCGCCGCCACCAACCATTAGGGAGAATTACTTTAGTGATTCCAGAGCACTGAGCAAAGACAACTTATTCAAAATAAGAAATAATTCAAAGATAATAAACCTTGCCCTCTTTGCTGAAGTGCTACCAACCTGCCAGTTGAGCTGCCTATTGAAGTGTCAGAGAACTAACATTTTGTCTTTCTTGATTAACTGGAGTGTGATCTGGTGTGAACATTTTAGCACAAGGAGGGTTAATGAGGCAAAACGCCTCTTTAACCCTTTAATCCACAGGGGGCGCACCGAGATATGGCCAAATGAAAATCGCGAAATATCGCGTTCTTAACATAAAGAGCGCCACCTATGCAAAAGCACCCTAACTAAGCCACCGCCATTTATGCTAATTTGGAAAGAACTTGTCTCAGTGTATCCAAATATGCATAAATGAGCAAGGCTTACTCAGGGCGCAGGCCCTGGGAGGGTCCCAAATGTAGCCCAAAATGCCAAAGTTGTGACTTGAAGCGCCACCGATAGGCAGTGCCCTCAGTTAGCCTTGAAAAATCTAACGCTAAATAGGAGAACTCCATCCATATTCATATACCATAAGATCAATGAGGCTTACTGAGGGCACACAAAGAAATTCAAAGGTCAAAATTCACATTTTGACTATGTCACAGTTTTCCGCCCAAAGGGATTTTTGCATTAAAAAAAAAAAAAACCTAATTCTTGTCCGTTTGGACAATATATCTTCCCCGAAAAAAAACTTCAGTGGCTTAATGAAACATGTTATATCACCTCCTTCTATGAACCATTCCACAGTTACAGACTATGGCTCTTAAATGTGGGAGAAAACTGGAGCACCAGGAGGAAACCCACGCAAACACCGGGAGAACATGCAAACTCCACACAGAAAGGCCACAGGTGGGAATCGACCCTATGACCTTCTTGCTGTGAGGCAACATTGCTAGCCACTAATCCACTGTGCTGCCATTTAATTATGCTGTAAACATATCCAATAAAAAAATGTTTTATTATTATTATGAGTGAAAATCCACACAGTGCCTGCAGCCTGCTTCTATACACCTAAACAAGCACAGTGGTGAAAAGTAACTACTTGTCTGTTCAAATATGATGAACTGTGCTTTGACTGTACATACATTCACAATAGCATCTGCAGTGATGCGGTCGCTGTATCGGACCATCGTGGTGAAGAGAGAGCTGAGTAGGGGGGCAAAGCTCTCGATTTACCGATCGATCTACGTTCCGATCCTCACCTATGGTCATGAGATTTGGCTCATGACCGAAAGAACGAGATCGCGAGTACAAGCAGCCGAGATGAGTTTCCTCAGCAGGGTGGCTGGGCGCTCCCTTAGAGACAGGGTGAGGAGCTCGGTCACTTGGGAGGAGCTCGGAGTCGAGCCGCTGCTCCTCCACGTCAAAAGGAGTCAGTTGAGGTGGCTCGGGCATCTTTTCCGGATGCCCCCTGGACGCCTCGCTGGAGAGGTGTTCCAGGCACGTCCCACTGGGAGGAGGCCCCGGGGAAGACCCAGGACACGCTGGAGGGACTACATCTCTCGGCTGGCTTGGGAACGCCTTGGGGTTCCCCCAGAGGAGCTGGGGGAGGTGTGTGTGGATCGGGAGGTCTGGGCGGCTTTGCTTGAGCTGCTGCCCCCGCGACCCGACTCCAGATAAAGAGGAAGAAAATGGATGGATGGACATTCACAATACTGGCCACATTTTAGTTACATTTTTTTTACTGTAATTATAACATTTTTATACAAAGAATACATCGCTCTGGAAACTGAATAGGGATGGGTATAGGGAACTGGTTCTTTTCGGGTATCGTTAAGAAATAATTACATCCATCGACATCAATAGCCTTTTTGCTTAATGATTCCCTTATCGGATCTTCAGAGTGGCCGTTGTTTTTTTGTAGGAGGTTGTCAGGAAAATGATTATTTCTCTACATTGATTACAGACCCTACAGTGGGTCTGCCATTTCTGACGGTGCAGCTTTGCTTTGAACCTTGAATCAATGAAGCAGTGCTTCAATCTGCTGCTTCATTAGTTCTTTGTTTTATTTTGTTTCATCTTAATTTTTCCTCGCTAAAACCCTAAAGAGCATATGTCTGTGAGTAATATTTTAGGACTGAAACGATTAGTCCAGTAATTTGAATAATTCGATTACAAAAAAAATGTTTGAGGCAAATTCTGTGCCTTGAAGCTTCGTTTAACGTTGTAGTACATATGCCAGGCATGTGTGTGGCACTGTAATGTCCCCAGAAAAACAAACAGAAGAAGACTGGAGTAAGCGCTAATCAAATTAGCACAAAAGCTACAGCTTTCCAACGCGACAAACAGAGTGAAATAAAGCTTTTTAGGAAAAAGATGGTCCATGCTAATCATCTGAAATAGCTTACTGTGCATTTAAAGCGAAGCAGTGTATTTGTTTTTTTGTTTTGTTTTTTTAAACACAGTTTTGTCCGCTGTCCGCTCTATGCGTCGCAGCCGACTGCTGCCTCTCTCTGCCCGGTATGAGCGGCTCAGCACTGCCCTCACAGCTCCGTCCCGGCCACAGACAGAAGAAATCCACTCTTTCTTCTGTGTTTTGCTTAGACTCGCAATGAGTGTTTTGCTTTTTAATTTTCACTTTTTTGTGCAACACAAAATGCTTCACAAACACAGGAACTCAAATAAAATAATAATAATAATAATAATAATAAAGTGACTGCGAGGCTGCATGTTCAGCCTCCAGCTTAAAATGAAATGCATTGGCTGAATCGCAGAGAGTGTGTTAAAAAGAAATTCATGCAGGGACCCAGTCCACCACCTTAATAAATGAATAAATAAATAAGATTAAATTTTACAAGTTGGGGAAAACAAAAAACAGAAAGCCACAACCCACTGCCATTTCAGCAAAATGTCAAGACTTTGGCCCGACTTTGGCTGAACTCCTGACACCAGGAAAGATCCAAAACTTGTAAAGATGTGAAAAAATATAAATAAATACCCAGGAAAACAGAAAGGGATACACTAAATTTGACAATCTCCATGATGACAGAGTGACACTGTGCCATTACTTAGGGAGAGCCCTGGACTGTTAATGTTTTAAAATGCAAAAGTACTTTTTATCCGATTACTCGCCAGAATAATCGATAGAATACTCGATTACTAAAATAATCGATAGCTGCAGCCCTATAATATTTACCTTTTTATGTTAAACCGACCTGTTACGGTCTTCTGAAACAGTTGATCAATGTATTTTATAACTTAAAAACAGGACCAATGCCAACACCTTAGCATGTCTATGGTGTTTTCAATGTTAAAGTTAACATTAAGCAGTTCACAACTCAGCACGTTTGTGTGCATTTGTTTTCTGTATAATTAATGGCTCTGTGTTCTGTGTAATTTTTTTTATTTATATATACTCAACAAAAATATAAATGCAACACTTTTGGTTTTGCTCCCATTTTGTATGAGAAGAACTCAAAGATCTAAAACTTTTCCCACATACACAATATCACCATTTCTCTCAAATATTGTTCACAAACCAGTCTAAATCTGTGATAGTGAGCACTTCTCCTTTGCTGAGATAATCCATCCCACCTCACAGGTGTGCCATACCAAGATGCTGATTAGACACCATGATTAGTGCACAGGTGTGCCTTAGACTGCCCACAATAAAAGGCCACTCTGAAAGGTGCAGTTTTGTTTTATTGGGAGGGGATACCAGTCAGTATCTGGTGTGACCACCATTTGCCTCATGCAGTGCAACACATCTCCTTCGCATCATCCGTGAAGAGAACACCTCTCCAACGTGCCAAACGGCAGCAAATGTGAGCATTTGCCCACTCAAATCGGTTACGACGACGAACTGGAGTCAGGTCGAGACCCCGATGAGGACGACGAGCATGCAGATGAGCTTCCCTGAGACAGTTTCTGACAGTTTGTGCAGAAATTCTTTGGTTATGCAAACCGATTGTTCCAGCAGCTGTCCGAGTGGCTGGTCTCAGATGATCTTGGAGGTGAACATGCTGGATGTGGAGGTCCTGGGCTGGTGTGGTTACACGTGGTCTGCGGTTGTGAGGCTGGTTGGATGTACTGCCAAATTCTCTGAAACGCCTTTGGAGACGGCTTATGGTAGAGAAATGAACATTCAATACACGAGCAACAGCTCTGGTTGACATTCCTGCTGTCAGCATGCCAATTGCACGCTCCCTCAAATCTTGCGACATCTGTGGCATTGTGCTGTGTGATAAAACTGCACCTTTCAGAGTGGCCTTTTATTGTGGGCAGTCTAAGGCACACCTGTGCACTAATCATGGTGTCTAATCAGCATCTTGATATGGCACACCTGTGAGGTGGGATGGATTATCTCAGCAAAGGAGAAGTGCTCACTATCACAGATTTAGACTGGTTTGTCAACAATATTTGAGGGAAATGGTGATATTGTGTATGTGGAAAAAGTTTTAGATCTTTGAGTTCATCTCATACAAAATGGGAGCAAAACCAAAAGTGTTGCGTTTATATTTTTGTTGAGTGTATTAATAATAATAGCAACAACAATAATAATAATAATGAATAATAATGCTACAATACAATTTTAGAGAAAGAGACAAAAAGAACCCGATAAAACAAAACAGAAAAGATATAACCAACTAACAATGAACATAAATAAATGTAAATAACTGATTCCTGTGAACACGTAGTGACTCTTACACTGCCACTTCATCCCTGTTTTACTTAAGTTTAATGACATTTTTGTTTCAGTCAAAGCATATTTTCAATTTGTTAATTTCTTCATTGATTTCCTCCAGAACTATCTGCCAAACTAGAAAACTGCAAAATCCTTGTAAGAGCAGAATACTACTGGAATGAATTTGAATAAGGAAAGTTGTTTTTTTTCCCCCCTCACTAAATAGATGCTGCACTCACTGCAGTTTATTGTCTGGAATAGTCCCAGATTGCATTTCAGAGCTTCTAGAATTAAAAGATTTTTGTGTGGGTGGTGTTGGGGGTAATTTTGGGTTTCAGCTTTTTTGTTTTTCACCACTTTCATGCACATTACTGGGACAAACTGGGACTCCTGTCATGTTGCGAGAAAGAAACGAGAATTGTCCTCTGTTCTGTTCACACACCTCCAAACGCTGTGCGGCTCTCTGCCAAGTCAAGTAAGAACGATAGAGTCCAGTCAGAATTAATAACTTCAAAGTGAGACACCGTTTAAATCAAATGACACCTCTTTCCAAATATTGTATAATACAAACAAACCACAATCGATCAAAATGTTTTTTTTCCTCCCAAAATGAGACGTCCTGCGCTGACGTGCAGCAGCCAGCTGAGCTCAGCTCAGAAGTATGGAGAGACAATCATGCCAAAATGCTTTTGACAAAATTTACAGATTTTATTTATTTTTATTTATGTCCAAAGATCCAGTGACCAATTTAAAATGTTGTTGACATAGAAAACCTGTAAAGCCAATTTTAGGACACAGAAAATTCACAAGAGGTATCGATAAGGAAATCTGATCGATAATGGCATAAAATCTTAACAATACCCATCCCTACCATTGAATTAAAATTAAATAAAAATAACTAACCTAAAATACTTTTAGGAAAAGAAAATGCTTGGGTTCTAACAATAGCTAAAAACCTTCACAGTCACACTTTCATACTGAAACACTGGGTGACACTTCACGATACAGACTGTTTGTGTTCCAGCAGCTGTGGAAATGGCCAAACACTAATAACAAACACTGATATTTATGCATCCAGTCATGAATTAAAATTGGTCACACAAGAAAATTAATTTTGAAAGTTCTGTGCACGGGACACATCACATACATACTTTTTGCTGTTATTTTGCAGGTTTATTAATAAACTTTAAATCTTTTGGATTTTGTGCAACCAAAGAGGACTCAAATGTAATGAGAAGAGCAAATAAGAAGGAAAAATCTATGTAACTTAATAACTGCACAATGTTGTGAATCTGACATGCACATTTTCTACAAGACCAAGATTAATCAAACTGCTTCTTTAAAATGTCACAGCATGTCAATTATCATGACACCTATGAAAACACAGACAAATATGTAGTTTTGGCCAACACTTCAAATTTAGAAGGGCTGGATGAAAAGATCTGCATCCTTGCTTGCCTCTACTGGTGGTTGGCTCTCACTGCGGTATTGTATCACTTCCTGTTCCGGAGCACAGCGGTGTTTTTCTGTATCTGTTAGCTGTTTAATCTGCGCAGTTAGATTGATCTAGTTATCTAGATTACGATTTGTTTCCCAGTGTAATCTTCACGTGCCTTAACTAAAGCACTCCTTCTGCTGAATCACCTCTAAATTATTTACACATTATTCACTTTGCGTGTTTTTAGGAATCCGCTAGCTTAGCGTAGCTACTAGCTCTTAGCCGATTTAGCATGGCGGCTTCTCCTGTCTCTCCCGCACTTTTCTGCTCTGGGTGTGAAATGTTTAGTTATTCCTCGGCCTCCTTTAGCAGTAACGGTACTTGTAATAAGTGTAGCTTATTCGTAGCTTTGGAGGCCAGGCTGGACGAATTGGAGACTCGGCTCCGCACCGTGGAAAATTCTACAGCTAGCCAGACCCCTGTAGTCGGTGCGGACCAAGGTACCTTAGCCGCCGTTAGTTACCCCCTGGCAGATCCCGAGCAGCCGGGAAAGCAGGCTGACTGGGTGACTGTGAGGAGGAAGCGTAGCCCTAAACAGAAGCCCCGTGTACACCGCCAACCCGTTCACATCTCTAACCGTTTTTCCCCACTCGACGACACACCCGCCGAGGATCAAACTCTGGTTATTGGCGACTCTGTTTTGCGAAATATGAAGTTAGCGACACCAGCAACCATAGTCAATTGTCTTCCGGGGGCCAGAGCAGGCGACATTGAAGGAAATTTGAAACTGCTGGCTAAGGTTAAGCGTTACTTACTTAAAAAGCCATCACTTGACCCAGCTATCTTAGCTAATTATAGGCGATCTCCAACCTTCCTTTTCTCTCAAAAATTCTTGAAAGGGTAGTTGTAAAACAGCTAACTGATCATCTGCAGAGGAATGTTCTATTTGAAGAGTTTCAGTCAGGTTTTAGAATTCATCATAGTACAGAAACAGCATTAGTGAAGGTTACAAATGATCTTCTTATGGCCTCGGACAGTGGACTCATCTCTGTGCTTGTTCTGTTAGACCTCAGTGCTGCTTTTGATACTGTTGACCATAAAATTTTATTACAGAGATTAGAGCATGCCATAGGTATTAAAGGC
The DNA here is from genome assembly GCF_902500255.1 of Thalassophryne amazonica. NCBI lineage: Eukaryota > Metazoa > Chordata > Actinopteri > Batrachoidiformes > Batrachoididae > Thalassophryne > Thalassophryne amazonica. The sequence continues at coordinate 134,631,235 of NC_047106.1, forward strand.
ACTGCGCTGCGGTCGTTTGAATCATATTTGTCTAATAGATTACAATTTGTTCATGTAAATGGGGAATCTTCTTCACAGACTAAAGTTAATTATGGAGTTCCACAAGGTTCTGTGCTAGGACCAATTTTATTCACTTTATACATGCTTCCCTTAGGCAGTATTATTAGACGGTATTGCTTAAATTTTCATTGTTACGCAGATGATACCCAGCTTTATCTATCCATGAAGCCAGAGGACACACACCAATTAGCTAAACTGCAGGATTGTCTTACAGACATAAACACATGGATGACCTCTAATTTCCTGCTTTTAAACTCAGATAAAACTGAAGTTATTGTACTTGGCCCCACAAATCTTAGAAACATGGTGTCTAACCAGATCCTTACTCTGGATGGCATTACCCTGACCTCTAGTAATACTGTGAGAAATCTTGGAGTCATTTTTGATCAGGATATGTCATTCAAAGCGCATATTAAACAAATATGTAGGACTGCTTTTTTGCATTTACGCAATATCTCTAAAATCAGAAAGGTCTTGTCTCAGAGTGATGCTGAAAAACTAATTCATGCATTTATTTCCTCTAGGCTGGACTATTGTAATTCATTATTATCAGGTTGTCCTAAAAGTTCCCTAAAAAGCCTTCAGTTAATTCAAAATGCTGCAGCTAGAGTACTGACGGGGACTACAAGGAGAGAGCATATCTCACCCATATTGGCCTCTCTTCATTGGCTTCCTGTTAATTCTAGAATAGAATTTAAAATTCTTCTTCTTACTTATAAGGTTTTGAATAATCAGGTCCCATCTTATCTTAGGGACCTCGTAGTACCATATCACCCCAATAGAGCGCTTCGCTCTCAGACTGCAGGCTTACTTGTAGTTCCTAGGGTTTGTAAGAGTAGAATGGGAGGCAGAGCCTTCAGCTTTCAGGCTCCTCTCCTGTGGAACCAGCTCCCAATTCAGATCAGGGAGACAGACACCCTCTCTACTTTTAAGATTAGGCTTAAAACTTTCCTTTTTGCTAAAGCTTATAGTTAGGGCTGGATCAGGTGACCCTGAACCATCCCTTAGTTATGCTGCTATAGACGTAGACTGCTGGGGGGTTCCCATGATGCACTGTTTCTTTCTCTTTTTGCTCTGTATGCACCACTCTACATTTAATCATTAGTGATCGATCTCTGCTCCCCTCCACAGCATGTCTTTTTCCTGGTTCTCTCCCTCAGCCCCAACCAGTCCCAGCAGAAGACTGCCCCTCCCTGAGCCTGGTTCTGCTGGAGGTTTCTTCCTGTTAAAAGGGAGTTTTTCCTTCCCACTGTAGCCAAGCGCCTTGGGGCAACTGTTTGTTGTGATTTGGCGCTATATAAAAAAATTGATTGATTGATTGATCCTCCTAGATTATTTAAATAAGAAGCAAGATACTCACATGACTCCCACATCTGCATGAAGCCTGGAATATTCTCTATCAGACAGTATCATTACTTTTCCACATAGTCACCTTCCCTTTCCACACACTTATGCCAATGCAAGACAAGTTTTTGCATCCTGTCTGTGAAGAAATAAGGTGTCTTCTCTCACACACAGCTGCATGCACCTCTGAATTACTAGTCTAAGAATGTCCCTTTGGGTGTTCTTTTAAGGTGGGGAAAAAAAAGGAAAAATTCAAACACATTCTGCATTTACCGACTTGTGTGTGCGTGTGGATGAGCAATGCCGTACTACATCATTACGTCTTTTCCAGAAGGAAACAGCTTCAAGCATGTGAGCAGCTTCTGCAAAGTGTGCACATATCAGCTGGAGTTGAAAGTGTTGCCATGTGTCAAAAATTGTGTTAGAATTATCACAGTGCCCAAAAATGTCATCAAAACATCTCCAGCTGAAAGGACATCATTAATTTCTCAAACTCCTTAGCTACTTCTAGACTGTAATAACATCTACACAGGCTTCGCAGGACAACACTCGTTGATGAATGTCCACAAGTGCACAACCCTCCACCATGAAGAATTCAACAACAGCACGTCCATGTATGTTGCCATTTTAACAGAGGACTCTAGGCACATGTTATGTCGAAAGTGATTCTGTGCATGCCTCAGACTGCAGGCAAAAGGGTTGGGTATCGAAAACCAGTTCTTTTCGGGTATTGTTAAGAAATGATTCGATCCACCGACAACAACAGCCTTTTTGCTTAACGATTCCCTTATCGGTCCTTCAGAGCAGCCATTGTTTTTGAGGGTGTTCGTCAGGAAAATGATCATTTCTCTACGTTGCTTACAGACCCTGCAGCGTGACACCGCTTTAATGTATGAACCAATTAAGCAATGCTGCGATCCGCTGGCTCATTGGTTCTTTGATTCGCTGCTCTTTAGAAGCAGCAACCGCTTGGGATCTCAAAGCCATTAAAATATGTCAATCGTGTGTCACTTTTGTATGGATTAAAGTCACTAACTGGGACTCTTGTCTTGTTGCAGTCAAGAAACGAGAATCGTCGACCGTTCAATTGGCACAACTCCAAAGGCTGTGCCGCTCTCTGCCGAGACAGAGTCCAGTCGGAATTAATAACTTAAAAACGAATTGCCGCTTTAAATAAAATGACACCTCTTTCCAAACGCTGTAATACAGACAAACTACAATCGACTAAAATGTTTTTTCCTCCCAAAAAGAAATGTCCTGCATTCTTTATGAATTACATCCAGACGTGCAGCACAGCCAGCTGAGCTCAGCTCAGATGTATGGAAAGCCATTCATGCCAATAAGGTCTGAAAGGAAATGCTTTTGACAAAAACTACAGATTTTGTTTATTTCTATTAATGTCCAGAGATCAAGGATCCACCATGTAGAGTTAATTTTGTCCACAGTTTAAGGATCCAGTGACCAATTTCATTTTTATTTAGTTTAAGACTCAATAAAATGTTGCTGACATAGAAAACCTGTAAAGCCTACGTTTAGTACACAGAAAATTCACAAGAGGTATCGATAAGGAATCGGGTCGATAAACGGAATCGATATAGATAAAATCTTATTAATACCCATCCCTACATATGGTGCAGTGATAGTGAATAAATAAAGGATTAGCTATTATCATATGAGTTTCACTTTGATATCTTGCTTGTTATTGAAATAATGGCATTGAAGGCAGACTTTTTTGGCTGATCCTGGTAACAGTACATGTGGAAACTAACTTCCATACAGTTTAGCAAACAATGTGCCCTCTTCTAAAATCAAAAGGAGTCACATAGTTCACATAATACAGGAGATAAGTGTCAAATTCATAAGCAATCCACAAAATAAGTAAATATTCAAATAAAAACAATGGATTCATATTATAATGGATACTTATGATTAGCGTTAGTTTCTGTGTTAATGCGTGGGTTAGTTTTAGAATTAGTGTGTTTGTTTTGAGGTCAAAATTAGTTGGGATTAACGAATCGGACGGCACGGGGGATGTCACGTGACGTCAATTAGCCACTCGGAATTCATGTTTTGGGATAAATCTGCCGTGACTGTAGTCGGTGCCATTAGGAAAATTACGATAAAGAATAAGGGGAACCCTTGGTAACGAAAAACTATCTGACGCAGTTTACAAACTACGAGTATAGTGGATACGTTTCAGAATAATACCTATAATAAACACTCTAAAATACGGCAAATATGGGCCACGCTTCACAGAATAAACTAGTCTCCATCGTGCTAATCGTTAGCCACCGGCTACTTCCTACTGCGCGCCTGCGCAGACCGGACAGCCGTTTTACCAATAATAATTATTAAAAATCCAGCGTTTTCAGCTAATATCGCTCACAATTTCTACAGTCATCAAAGACGGACCGCAGGAGTGAAATAACGTTAGAGCGAACATGCTACACGCGGTACATCACGGTGCCACAGTGGGCCGAGTGCCTGCGAGACAAGGCCCGTGGGAAAAAAAAATCCACCTGACGGCTCCGGAGCAGCAGCTAGCTGCATCATGGCTAACCACGGCAGCAACTTTTCACATTCAGAGTATAAAAAACACACACAGGCAAACGCAACTCAGAGCCACGCAGACACGGGGTCCGTCTGGTCTAGACGACACACTCCGGAGTGTGGAAGCGTTTCATGTGGTGGAAACAGAAGTGGCAGAACGACGACGGTGGTCTTCAGTGGGAACCGGAGCACCGGGCCGAGCCAGGCAGCAGCTCTGCTCCCACAGACACACAAAACACACGCGACCACCATCACCTCGTCCTCCTGCTCCACCGCGGGCTTACCTCCGCTCGTGTCCCGCAGATACGTCTCCATCTGCACGAAGGTCATGTCCGGTAGGTCGAGCGCCGCTCCGTAACGCTCCAGAAACGAACAGACCACCGCGAAGCTGGGGCAGAGCGCCGGGCCAGAGCCGCTCGCCACCGCCGGAGCAGCCATCTTTCCAGGCGGACAGAAGCGGGAGGGGAGGGCCGCTGCTGCTGGGATGATGCTGCTCGAATGAATGGAAGAACTCAAGGAAACTACCGGTGTCAAGTTAAAAACAGCGAACGAGTTCGGCGGAAAGCGCCTTCAAAGTTAAAGCTGTGGCATCAAAAGCAAAACTGATGTAGCCAGTTCACACTGGCTACATCAGTTTTGCTTCAAAGTTAAAGCTCCGGTGCTAAAAACAAAACTGAAGTAGCCTCCCTCAACGTGAACACAAGGTTCGCAACCTGATGTTTTGGAAACATCGCGATTCCGGTGACAACCACAGACTGTATTGTAACCATAACAACAGGACGCAAAAATACCCCCCCCCCCCCCCCCCCCCCCGTCAAACAGTGAGGCACACAATGGCGGCGCAGTGCTGCCATTTTGGGGAATAAATTGTTCACTACTCAGTATAAACTATAGTCTGTATATCTAAAACCTAGGAAAGTACTAAGCCCGTCTGGGCCCCCCCCCAAAAAAAATTAACCACCATGTTCCAAGACGGGCTCCGAAGAAAAGAACCACATTCATCAAATTTATTGGTTTTAAGGTTTCCCTCTAAATAGGTATGTTAAATATTATTTCACTGGCATTTGTCTGTTTGTTTGTTTGACTGTTAGAGGAATATAACTCAAAAAGTAATGAACAGTGATGGGTGGATCCATCCAAATATCGGTAATATCGATACCAACATTGGTGTTGATGTTAATTGATTACAGTGTAGTAAGATCAATACTTTAGTTTCAGTTTCTCTCCTATATACACTACTGTATGTAATATATACACTGTATAAATATGCAATGTAAACACTCTACCTGGAAAAATAATTTCTTTTAATTTAATCTCAAGTGATAATTTTGTGCACGTTATTTATTTAAGGAAAAATCCAGACATGGCAACTTATGGCAATAAATTGTTTTGTTACTGTTCTGTTGTTTCTAAACAAAAAGCTTTATTATGATAATTTAGTATTTTCTATTTACCTATAAACTTTGCCCAAATTATCACCTGGGTTTTAACTAATTAATAAGCCAAAGGGGCAAAAATCCCCCCCAAAAAACACTTAAGGGCCATGAAAATTCATTCAGATTTACCAAATTGATGATGCATCGACCTTTATTATTGGAAAAGTATCGTTATCTGCAATACTGGCCCTGTATTTACATGGATATGACTCAGACATGTAATAGAATATTGAAATCAGATAGATTTTGTTATTTATTTATTTTGTAAATTTACAATATCCAGTTCAGTAGTTTTGGCTAATATTAGATCAATACCGATCCAACATATTGGATTGGCAAATCCTCTGGTAATATATGGAATGGAGCGTTTTTCGAATGGAATCATATATGTCCAAAATTCTCCCATTTTATCCTTGATGAACACAGAATACTGTTATGTGTCAAATAGAGAAGTGATATATGACTTCACATTAGTGTTTAATAGTAACCATCAGTGAATCTTTAACCAGTTCCTCAATATAGCTCTTCTAAATATCTCAAGTACATAAGCACTGGGCCAACAATTTGACGGGCCACTTGAATTTTCAATAAGCGGCCATGTAGGGGTCAGTTGAAGAATTACATAGAGGTCAAAATATAAAAGTGCTCCAGTCATATTGAAAATTATACCACATTATTTGTCTGATTGTAAAGATTCTAAAAAAGTATAGTTTGGACTATCTATGACTGAATCTATAGAGTTACAGGGTAAAAACAACAAGAATGGTAACAAAGTTCAGTTTCAGTTTGTGTAGGGGTCAGAAGTTAGAGTTGTTCCAATTTTGCTCAAATGTGATGCAAATTATTGGTTGAGTTAATATGGTTTCAAAAAGGAATAATTTGCACCATGTACCATGCTTAGTTATCATGTTACTGGGTAACATATGTCACATGTCATAGAATTCAATGGACATCAACATTATTTGACCTTTACTTTAGAGACCAAGCATTCAACACAGTCAAAACTATTCCATTTATTAGTCCAAGTAGCTCAATCAACAATTTTAACCATTTTTTACTAAAATTGGAGCAACTTTAACTTTTGACCCCTGTACAAACTGAAATTGACCTTTGTCACCATTCTTAAGGTTTTTACCCCATAACTCCAAAACATTCAGTCATAGATAGTCAATCTATGATCAATCTATCTTTGTTAGTTGGCTATGTACCACAGGCTTTTAAGGTGGCAGTAATTAAACCATTACTTAAAAAGCCATCACTTGACCCAGCTATCTTAGCTAATTATAGGCCAATCTCCAACCTTCCTTTTCTCTCAAAAATTCTTGAAAGGGTAGTTGTAAAACAGCTAACTGATCATCTGCAGAGGAATGGTCTATTTGAAGAGTTTCAGTCAGGTTTTAGAATTCATCATAGTACAGAAACAGCATTAGTGAAGGTTACAAATGATCTTCTTATGGCCTCGGACAGTGGACTCATCTCTGTGCTTGTTCTGTTAGACCTCAGTGCTGCTTTTGATACTGTTGACCATAAAATTTTATTACAGAGATTAGAGCATGCCATAGGTTATTAAAGGCACTGCGCTGCGGTGGTTTGAATCATATTTGTCTAATAGATTACAATTTGTTCATGTAAATGGGGAATCTTCTTCACAGACTAAAGTTAATTATGGAGTTCCACAAGGTTCTGTGCTAGGACCAATTTTATTCACTTTATATATGCTTCCCTTAGGCAGTATTATTAGACGGTATTGCTTAAATTTTCATTGTTACGCAGATGATACCCAGCTTTATCTATCCATGAAGCCAGACGACACACACCAATTAGCTAAACTGCAGGATTGTCTTACAGACATAAAGACATGGATGACCTCTAATTTCCTGCTTTTAAACTCAGATAAAACTGAAGTTATTGTACTTGGCCCCACAAAATCTTAGAACATGGTGTCTAACCAGATCCTTACTCTGGATGGCATTACCCTGACCTCTAGTAATACTGTGAGAAATCTTGGAGTCATTTTTGATCAGGATATGTCATTCAAAGCGCATATTAAACAAATATGTAGGACTGCTTTTTTGCATTTACGCAATATCTCTAAAATCAGAAAGGTCTTGTCTCAGAGTGATGCTGAAAAACTAATTCATGCATTTATTTCCTCTAGGCTGGACTATTGTAATTCATTATTATCAGGTTGTCCTAAAAGTTCCCTAAAAAGCCTTCAGTTAATTCAAAATGCTGCAGCTAGAGTGCTGACGGGGACTAGAAGGAGAGAGCATATCTCACCCATATTGGCCTCGTCTTCATTGGCTTCCTGTTAATTCTAGAATAGAATTTAAAATTCTTCTTCTTACTTATAAGGTTTTGAATAATCAGGTCCCATCTTATCTTAGGGACCTCGTAGTACCATATCACCCCAATAGAGCGCTTCGCTCTCAGACTGCAGGCTTACTTGTAGTTCCTAGGGTTGTAAGAGTAGAATGGGAGGCAGAGCCTTCAGCTTTCAGGCTCCTCTCCTGTGGAACCAGCTCCCAATTCAGATCAGGGAGACAGACACCCTCTCTACTTTTAAGATTAGGCTTAAAACTTTCCTTTTTGCTAAAGCTTATAGTTAGGGCTGGATCAGGTGACCCTGAACCATCCCTTAGTTATGCTGCTATAGACCGTAGACTGCTGGGGGGTTCCCATGATGCAACTGTTTCTTTCTCTTTTTGCCCTGTATGCACCACTCTGCATTAATCATTAGTGATCGATCTCTGCTCTCTTCCACAGCATGTCTTTTTCCTGGTTCTCTCCCCTCAGCCCCAACCAGTCCCAGCAGAAGACTGCCCCTCCCTGAGCCTGGTTCTGCTGGAGTTTCTTCCTGTTAAAAGGGAGTTTTTCCTTCCCACTGTAGCCAAGTGCTTGCTCACAGGGGGTCGTTTTGACCGTTGGGGTTTTACATCATTATTGTATGGCCTTGCCTTACAATATAAAGCGCCTTGGGGCAACTGTTTGTTGTGATTTGGCGCTATATAAAAAAAAAAATTGAATTGAAATTGAATTGATAGATAGTCCAAACTATACCTTTTGGGAATCTTTATGATCAAACAAATAATGTGGTATAGTTTTCAGTATGACTGGAGCATTTTATATTTTAACCCCTGTGTAATTTTTCAATTGACCCCTACGTGGCCGCCTACTGAAAATTCAAGTGGTCCGTCGGTTTTTGCAAAAGAGTAATGTCTAAGGAGAATCTGTGCTGGATTTGGTGCTTGTATCACCATGTGAAGTATTGCTTCAGTTATTTGCTGCACTAAGTAGTATATCTTCTTCAGTTTTTGTCTGACATAACTGTCAAATGCAACTGCATTTACTTTCTCTCTCTCTCTCTCTCTCTCGCTCTGTGTGTGTGTGTGTGTGTGTGTGTGTGTGTGTGTGTGTGTGTGTGTGTGTGTGTGTGTGTGTGTGTGTGCATGCTTGAATGTAAAATCCGAGGCAAAGTGGCGACCGTGAAGGCAGCATATTAAAGCGGGGCGGAAGAAGTTGAGCGTCTGACAGGAAAGAGCTTCATTACTGTGCAGTTCTCGTGGAGTTTGTGCTGCTTCTCGGTGATTTCAGCGCAGACTTCACTCAGAGTGAGAAACTTCACTCCACGAGAAACAAAGAAGTTTAGCACCACCGACGACGCCGCTGGCTTTAAACGCGAACAGCAGGCAGACACTTGGTGCGTTAAGGTAAACCTGTTTAAATGATAATCGTAAGTCAGATTCTTTCAGAGCTACTTGTTTTTCGTGCTCTCATGTTGGTGGGCGAGAATTCTTCTTTTACTACGAGATGCTCTAGAAAATCCGTATTTGAAAAGTTAGATTCCATGTTGATTGCATTGTTTGTGGTTTTGCATATCGTGCTGAGGAGATTTTTGTTCTCTTTAAAGATAAAATTATTTCACAAAGACAGGCAAAATACAGTTTGGGTCGACTTGGAAATATATAGATATATATTTCTTTTTATTTAATCACCTCAAAATTTAAAAAGGCTTTTTAAAAATGTGATTTGATGTAGAAAACAGGATTATAACATGAATTGTATTAAATAAACACAAAATAACAGCTTGCATAGGTGCACATGTACCATATGACAATCACTTTTATAGCCAGTAAAGTGATGGACACAAGAACTAATCATAGTCTCGCTATTCCTTGGTGTTTGGTTAAATTGGGCTCAGTATTTTTTTTATTGAATTTGGTCTGCCCGCATCTTGTAAGTTACCGTGTTGCATGTTGGTTTGTGATTTACTTGGTAGGTTGGACAAGATGTTAAAATGTTGACTGACTGATTTTTATTTTTTTATTTTTAATGCACCTACTACTAGACAAACAAAATGATCCCCCAGCTATATAAAACCCCCTAAGCTTTTACATGTTTTAATTTTTTTAGGACATCAAAAAAAAAAAAAAAAAAAAGCAAAACAAAATTTCTCCTTTTCATTAAATGTCTAAAATGATGCCCTTTAAACTCAGTGAAAAGTAATCTCTACATCATGAATTAAAAGAAATAAAAATCTAAAAGCCAAAATGATGGTGTGAATAGGTAAGAGCCCCTTTAGTGTCAACAAAACAGATCAAATGTAGGCTTAAGTCTCTGATGTGCCTTCTGGCAAACTGTAGCTGAACTTTCAAGTTCTCTTAAAAAAAAAAAAAAATCCTCCTCTATACCACTTCATCATGAAGCTGTATAACTGGTCATGTACAAGTCAAAATTTGCACTGTGCACATTTTCTCCAGTTGCATCCACAGAAGCCTATAAAGTCTTTTGGGTTGTCTGGTTGTCTTGATGGCTTTCCTCACTCTTCTCCTTCTTGCACAGTTCCTTAGTTTTTGAGAACTATCTGCTCCACACAGATTTATCATAAAATACCATACTGTTTGTATTAATTCATAACTGATGTAAATAAAGTCAAACACATATTCAGTGTCTTGTAAATGTACATGTGTCCACCCCCTGACTTGTCTGAAGAAGACTGGCTATAAAAGTGATGGTTTGTATGTGTTGTACTAAAGGGTGGAGCAGATCACCATAACATTAACCTCTCTCTGCTTCGAAATGAGGCTAAAAAGCTTGTTTAATTTTAATGTAAAAAATGTAAAAAAATAAATGCATATTTATTTGCAGAGCTGTTCCCAAAGATTTGCATCCAACTCCATACAAGCAAAATAAATTAGGTATTTTCTGGCGTATAAATTGCACATGTAAAAAAAAAAAAAACAAATCTGCTTAAAGAGGGAAAAATAATCACCCATATGTCACACATTTTTTTTCTTTATTATCAGCTCTTAATGTGGTATTTTTTAATGGATTGTAGTGTATTTTTATTATTGTTGCTCATTGTTTTCAGAGTGGAAGTTTCTCAGTTCAAGACCACCCTTGCATATTCTCTGTTTAATGTGGAGTTGTGTCAGGAAGTGCATCCGGTGTAAAACTTGTGCCAAATCAACATGCAGATCAATAATGCATCTGCTGTTGTGACACCAAGTGAAAAGGGAGAAGCCAACGTACTGTTTCTTTTTCCCTCTCTTTTTTAGTGCTTGATTCCTGGGAAAGCCCTATATAATTAGATTTTATTATTCTTAAAGAACACATTTATTTGTATATAAGTTGCACTGGAGTTAAAAGTAAGACACCTTGACATTTGCACGAATTTGATCCCTGCACTGCCATGCAACTCATCATGCCAGTGCCTCCCACTTTGCCCGCTTGATGCCACGCTGTATAAAACAAAGCCTATGGCATAAAATTTGGTAGCTGATGATGCATTTGCTCTCAGAACTTGGCTGATGAAATCATTCTCTCATCACTCCCAGAATCACAGAGAAATTATCTACAGCTGCAGGTCATCTTGTGCTTGTTGTGTGGTGGAGAACACATTTGGAATTTTGTCTCAATGATAATTCGTTTTTCTGTGGCGGTGCGCCACACCGGCTGCCTGCCGACGCACCAATCCATCCACACGTCTTTCATTACAAAATCTCCTTTAACAGTGGAATGTCCGGATAAACTGCTGATCCTGAGCTCTTCTGAAACTTCTCTGTTCTCTCACGACGTCCTGGGTCAACAGAGGCGTAAATTTGGAGGTTTTCAGCTCGAAACAGGCTGACGACGGCGCCTCAGAGCGCGGCGCGACGTCCCGCTCTGTGGGAAGTCCTTAAAGCGACAGTAACACTCCATAATCTCTCATCAGCCGTTAAAATGTTCACCGAAAACCAGCTGAATTTCTCAAATGGTGTCCACTTCGATCTGCCTCACAGGTTCTGAAAAAATTTTGATAAAGCAAAGCGCCAGTCTCTCAGCAAGTTGTTAGACAAAGGAATTCCGATGGGAGGGGTGGACCACTCCTCACTCAAAGCCTGCCCACAGGCGAATGACGTAACCGACAGGCGTGGAAAAAAACTCACGCATGCGCACGAGGGTTCAAGGTTGGCTGATGTAATCGCACGTGATTCAAATCCATATAGTTTTTGAAAAAAATAAAAAGGTACGTTATTTTTCTCACAGACCTCGTATATTGTAATGGATTGGTAAAACAGTTGCATTTTCATTCATTCTTATGAATTAGATAATGTATCTGTAAAGTTATGTTTATTATGGATGTAACATCTTGTCAAAATCTAATTTGAGGTTCAGATGCCCTATGCACAGTGACACACAATGTTCACGACTAGTTCACGCAGTTGGCATGAAATTAATACGTGCCTGAAATTTTGAACATTTCAAAATTTTCATGAATTTTCACAGATTACAACAGTTTACCTATTGGCACACACGATTGCGTGACAATGTGGGGATAAAATTTGTGCAAGTGTCAAGGTGCCTTTAGAGAAATGGGCTAATGTGACCAGAGGTTCATAGACAGGAAATGAGGGGGAACCACACAAAAAAGAAATTTTCGTCCTCTGATTATCATTACCAAACTGCTGCTGACCAAGGTCCTTAATTTTTAAGTTGATTTCATTGTGTGATCGACTGGTCTTGCTTGGCAGCACACTAACACTGGGGAGAGAGAAATGTCTGACTGTACGGAGCTTTGAGCGTTTGCCATAGATGATAAATATTGCCTAAATCCAACCATTTTGCTATTTAAATCAGCTTTGCCTGAAGTGGTTCCTGTTCCTCTAAAGCCAAGATCACATGAAGGTGCTGCTGAACACGGGAATGTGCTTGTGCTGTGTGAGGACAGTCATGGGTGGAGAGGTGCCAGTCTCGTCCATTTTTAACCTGAACTCATGTCACGGCAAGTCAGGTGTATTTATGGTGCCCACAATCATAAGAATGCTGCAGTAATATTTTAATCTGTGCTTTACCACATGCTCCAGCTTCCTGAAACATTTACATTGATCAGCAAAAAGAGCCTTAAAAACAGAACAGCTGATGTCATACAGTAAATGTGTCATCACTTTGACAGGAATATCAGCAGCATTCATGACTAGACACATTTCTAGATGTGGCCCACAGGTTCATTCCAAAAACAAACATTGGAGGTTTATTTATTTTTACAGCCTAATCATGAACTTTATTAAATATAACCAACAACCAAGCAAAGTACGTCATGCTGCCTTCACAGATTGGCAGTCTATTTTGGTATTGCCCATCTGGCGTCTCAGTGACCGCTTGTCTGTTGTAGCTGTAAAACGCCCACCCTGATTAAAAATGAATGACAGCTGGTTGCTTTGCTTCTGGCTCCTGTAATGTGACCAAGGGGTGATGAGGTCCCAGCCATGCTTGACTGCATAGTAAACAGTGCCATTGGAGCATCCTCCGCTGACTCCATTTCCAACAACTGAAGTATTTTTCTAGATTGTTTATTTGGTAAAATAAAAGTTTTCTTATCTGTAAAAACAACATGGATACTGATATGTTAGTGAAAGGCTCATATCAGCCAATATTATTGGCCAACCAATATGTTGGGGAGGTGATGGTCTAGTGGTTAAGGCATTGGGCTTGAGTCCAGAAGATCATGGGTTCAAATCCCCGCCTGACTGGAAAATCACTAAGGGCCCTTGGGCAAGGCCTTTAATCCCCTATTGCTCCCGGTGTGTAGTGAGCGCCTTGTGTGGCAGCACCCTGACATCGGGGTGAATGTGAGGCATAATTGTAAAGCGCTTTGAGAGTCTGATGCAGATAGAAAAGCACTATATAAATGCAGTCCTTGGCCGGACACACCGGGCCAGCAGATGTGGACATGATAAAAGCACGCTGCTTCATTCATGTCATGACTGTACGTCCAAAATTACAGACGAACAGACGGTTCATACTTGTATTGTCCGCTTGATAAGAAGGATTAAATAAAATGCAGTGTTTGTTTTTTTTTTTTTTTAATGGTGTGTGGTTTTATTTTGTTTTCTCCACAGCAGAGGCGCGATGTGGTGCAACATTTTCCAGCTGTTTTTTTTCCCCTCCACAACAGGGGCAATTATGGTGCTTTTTTTGCCATCTACATTGTCTGATTTCTCTTTTTTCTTAAATACTTTCATCTCCTTGTTGATTTTAGGCATTTTATGCTCCTGTTATAGGACAGTGATGGTAGCACAGTGGTAAAGTTTCTGTTAATCAGAGCTTTTGTAAATTGGAGGTTCGAATCCTGCGGGTGGCATTTATTTTTTTATTTTCATTTTTTCCACAGCAGATGCGTGATGTGGTTCCACATCCTCCAGCTGCTCACACTGTGTTCCCGCCACGACGGTTTCGTGCACAGGCACGAGCAGGTATGAAACCATCGCAGTGGGATTGCTCACTCCTGCCCGACTGTGTTTCCCTCCCGACGTCGGCTCGATCATTTGGGCTGTTTTGCCGTGATTCACACTGATTCCTACTTGTTCGTGCTATGTGTGAAAGGGCCCTAAGATTTGGTATCACTTGTGACATCATTTCAAATTTGTACCTGTCTCTATTTTAGCACCAGTTAAGAACAATCATTTATTTCCCCTTCAATTTTAGACACAACCTTTTCCCTCTGGTATGATAAGGGCTTGAAATGTTTGAAAGATTTAGTTGCAGAGGGGCTTTTTGATTCCTTTGCCAACTTGTCCACTACTGTAACACATGTATTTCGCTATTTTAAAATCCGTAGCTTTATTTCTAAGACTTTTGCAAATTTTTCACTGATGCCCTTAAACAGTCCTGGGAAGATTTGCACTCCCTTAATCCACACAAAAGACGATGTATTTTGAAGTCTTAAAATTGCATCTTATCCTTTAATTCAGATTTGATCAGTAAAATCAAGCTTGCATGGGAAAAGGAAAAGAGACTAGGTACAGTAGTGTTCAGAATAATAGTAGTGTTATGTGACTAAAAAGATTAATCCAGGTTTTGAGTATATTTCTTATTGTTACATGGGAAACAAGGTACCAGTAGATTCTCACAAATCCAACAAGACCAAGCAATCATGATATGCACACTCTTAAGGCTATGAAATTAGGCTATTAGTAAAAAAAAGTAGAAAAAGGGGTGTTCACAATAATAGTAGCATCTGCTGTTGATGCTACAAACTCAAAACTATTATGTTCAAACTGCTTTTTTAGCAATCCTGTGAATCACTAAACTAGTATTTAGTTGTATAACCACAGTTTTTCATGATTTCTTCACATTTGCGAGGCATTAATTTTGTTGGCTTGGAACCAAGATTTTGCTCGTTTACTAGTGTGCTTGGGGTCATTGTCTTGTTGAAACACCCATTTCAAGAGCATGTCCTCTTCAGCATAAGGCAACATGACCTCTTCAAGTATTTTGACATATCCAAACTGATCCATGATACCTGGTATGCGATATATAGGCCCAACACCATAGTAGGAGAAACATGCCCATATCATGATGCTTGCACCACCATGCTTCACTGTCTTCACTGTGAACTGTGGCTTGAATTCAGAGTTTGGGGGACGTCTCACAAACTGTCTGCGGCCCTTGGACCCAAAAAGAATAATTTTACTCTCATCAGTCCACAAAATCTTCCTCCATTTCTCTTTAGGCCAGTTGATGTGTTCTTTGGCAAATTATAACCTCTTCTGCACGTCTTTTATTTAACAGAGGGACTTTATGGGGGATTCTTGCAAATAAATTAGCTTCACACAGGCATCTTCTAATTGTCATAGCACTTACAGGTAACTCCAGACTGTCTTTGATCATCCTGGAGCTGATCAATGGCTGAGCCTTTGCCATTCTGGTTATTCTTCTATCCATTTTGATGGTTGTTTTCCATTTTCTTCCATGCGTCTGTTTTTTTTTGTCCATTTTAAAGCATTGGAGATCATTGTAGATGAACAGCCTATAATTTTTTGCACCTGCGTATAAGTTTTCCCCTCTCCAATTAACTTTTTAATCAAACTACACTGTTCTTCTGAACAATGTCTTGAACGTCCCATTTTCCTCACGCTTTCAAAGAGAAAAGCATGTTCAACAGGTGCTGGCTTCATCCTTAAATAGGGGACACCTGATTCACACCTGTTTGTTCCACAAAACTGACAAACTCACTGACTGAATGCCACACTATTATGATTGTGAACACCCCCTCTTCTACTTTTTTTTTTTTTTAAACTAATAGCCCAATTTCATAGCCTTAAGAGTGTGCATATCATGAATGCTTGGTCTTGTTAGATTTGTGAGAATCTACTGAATCTACTGGTACCTTGTTTCCCATGTAACAATAAGAAATATACTCTAAACCTGGATTCATCTTTTTAGTCACATAGCACTACTATTATTCTGATATACTCATAAAGGTTGCACTGTGGGATAAAGCTATCGATGGGGCTAAAACCACTTCCTCTTAAGCACGGCTTGGACTTATCCGATTTAAAATTCTACATGGGGTTCATTTTTCTAAATCAAGACTTTCTGAAATATTTCCAGAGATAGAAGACAAAGTGTGATGGATGTCATGCCCCCACCCCACCCCCTTGCCATTTAAGTCACATGTTCTTCCTTTGTCCGAACCTGCATAATTTTTGGCTTAGTTTCTTTGGTATTATATCAGAAGTTCTTGGAATCACTCTGCAGCCCTGCCCATTGGTAGTTATATTTGGGATCCCTGATAGTTCAACTTCTTTAACTTCCATACAGAAGGATATTGTAGTGTTTGCATCTTTGTTAATGAGACGGAGCATCTTGTTACATTGGAAATCAGTGAGCTGTCCCTCTATTTCTCAATGGTTAAAAGAAACCATGTTTTCATAAAATTGGAGAAAATCAAATATACAGTGAGATGATCCACTGGGAAGTTTTTCCATAAATGGCAACCTTTTAAAGTCTTACTTTACGGAATTGTAGGTGTTGCCAGACTGAACTCACGCCTGTCACTGTTCTTTACAGATTTATGTGGCTGTTCAGACTGAGTTGGGGGTGAGTTGAGGGCGTTTCGTGTGTGTTTTTTAGTTGGTTCTATTTTTATTTAAACTACTTTTTTTGGGGGGGGATTTATGATGGCTGATTTTGCACAATACCTTTTGTTTTTAATCTTTTTCTACCTCTTCTCCACCATATCAGAATGCCTCTTTTTCTCTTGTCTTTGTATATTCATTATGGAGAATTGTTTATTTTTTTATATTATATTGTGAAATTGCTCCCCCCCCCCCCCCCAAAAAAAAAAAATAAATAAATAAAAAAACTAAAAAACTCACCCCTGCTCAGTCTCCATGTAATATGGAGTTGCATCAGGAAGGGGATCTGGCAAAAAACTGCTGTGGCGACCCCAAGTTGTAAACAAGGGTGAGGCCCTGGGGACTTACTTTACAAGATGACAACATTTGATGTTTTTGAGTTATCAAGGAGTCGGGCTGTTATTTATCTATTCACTGTTGTTATGTGTGACGTGCGTGTCTTTTGCTCCTTCAGCCTTTGGAGATCAGATCATCAGCTCAGCCTCAGGCTGATGCTCTGATATTTTAAAGTTTAATACTGTCACAGATCCTGCGTGTGACTCCAGGTTTTCTGTGCCTAAAACCATCTAAAAGTCATGCTGTCACATCATTGAGTAGCATGTTGACACAAAAACATCTTGTGAGGTGTGTTGTAATGTGACCGTGTTTTTGTAGACTTGAGCGCTGAAGGATAATTGACAAGTTTTTTTTTTTTTCCCTTCTTACAGTGTATATTTCTTTTTATTACATTATTACATTGCTTGTTATATTCTATTGTTCTTACCAGCATGCTTATTTTATGTTATTTCATTTTTTCCCCCACTTATATTTAGATATTTTATACTTAGTTTATATATATATATATATTATATGTTTGGGCAGCAAAGTAAGAATTTCATCGCACAGGGAAACATGTTTCTTTACTGTGCATATGACAATAAAAGCTTTGAATCTTGAAGTTTGTTTCCAGACTAATTAATTTTTAAGAACTGATGAATGAACAGTTTTATTCATACCAGTTTGAAAAAATATTCTTCAATCGCAGGATAAAAATCAAGAAACTTAGAATCTGCTGAGTTTGTAGAGCAGGTAGCTCAGTGGATGAGGAGCTGACCTGTCAATATGTAGACCTGGGTTCAAGTCTCACTCATGCTACCTTGGACATCACATTTCATCTGCGTTGTCTCAGTCCCCCCAGCTATAAATGAGTAGTGGCTTTGGCTGGGGAAGTAACATGCGTCAGACTGGCGTCCCATCCAGGAGGTGTCATAGACTTTCATCTGCTTGATGCTACAGAGTCCAGAGATGAGCACTGGTGCCAATGGACCTCAGGGCCTATATAGGACTTGCTTCTTTGAGTTTGTCAGCTGTACTTTGGCGGCTGCACCTAGGCTGTTATGTAATGTGCAAATCATATTTGCTTTGCAAATTGGTCTCCACACTTTGGAAGAACATGTTCTCCCCAGAAAGTACCAAAAACACCTTGTTTGTTTTCATAGGTGTACCTGTTCTTGACAGCGGTGTGGTGAGATGGCCATCGCCCACGTGGCTACAGAGTACGTGTTCAGTGATTTCCTGCTGAAGGAACCAAACCAGGCTCGGTATCGCAGTGTCCGGACAGAGCTGGCTGTGGACAAGCTGGTGACCTGTGTGGCAGTGGGTCTTCCTCTGCTTCTCATCTCTCTGGCTTTTGCTCAAGAAGTTTCAGTTGGTGAGTGCAGATACATAGTCAGGATAACAAAGTTTAAGATGAGACCCAGTGAGTTAGGATCACATTAAGGGGAGGTCTCTGAGAGGACATGAAGAAAGGCTTGATTTAATATGGCACAAATAAAACCCTGAATTCACTGTTTGAGGTTTAACACGGATTGAAGCTAGCATGGAGCTAAAAGAAGCCAGACTAAACCGTTAAACTAGATATGCACTGAGAGTGCATCAGCCAGGTCTGGGAGCATGCACTGGTGTCGCACCTTGTTGCATCCACCACCATACAGAACCACCATGGGTCGTGATTGGCAACCACCCAGGCTGACCAAAGGTCCATCCCCTCATCCTGAAAGTAGCCAGTGAGGGATGTAGTGTCCACATACATAAATAGGGAGATCGTAGCCTCCATTCTTCTTTGCCTATGAGTGGTAGTAGTTGCTGTACATGTTGCCTATAAATATAACTGTGTTTATTCTTACCTGGGAAAAACAGTCTTTAGTGAGTAATTTCCAAATAGGAAAATGACATTAAAAGTAGTTGAAAGATTATGATGAAGTAGTAAGACCTATGTAGGCCCTGAGGCCCATTGGTGCCAATATTTATCTCCAGATACTGTAGTGGGAGGTGGATGAGAGTCTATGACTCCCCCTAAATGGGGGGGAATCTGACTCTGATTACCTACAATGCCATTACCCATTTACAGTTGGGTGTACTGAGACAATGCAGACAAAGACTCAATCCCAATGCTGTCCCTTCGGTCTAACACTCTACCCTTTCTCATCATTTTGCACATACGTGTGAATGTGCAAAATTATGGGAAAAGGTGAGCTGGTAGAGTGAGGGGAGAGTATTGGGATTGGGCCAAAGTGTCTTGTCCAAGGACACACAAGTAGTGTGAACAGGAATCAAACCCAGTTCTACATACTATTAGACCAACTCCTATCCACTGAGCTATCTGCCCTACGTAATTGAAAGGACAAACTTATTTTAAATGGCAGGTGCTTGCAAAGTGGGTTCTTTTGACTGTGCTGGCTTTGCTTGGTGTCACCGCAGAAGGTCCGGTATGGTCAGAATGTTTGTGCCAGAGGCTTTTCCTCACACAGCTCCAAATGCACCTGAAGAGTGGCACATTAGTGGCCTAAAGGTGTTGCTGTAGATGAGTCTATGACTACCACTGGGTGGGACGCCAGTCTATCAAATGTTACTTCCCAATCCAAGGCTATTATTCATTTACAACTGGGTGGAATGAGAGAGTGTAGATGAAGTGTCTTGTCCACGCTCACAGACAAAGAAGGAGGAAGACCCTTTATTGTCATTGTACATACGGTGCATGCAGAAAGTATTCACAGAACTTCACCTTTTCCAGAGTTTAGGTTACGGCCTTATTCTAAAATGGAATATAAATAAATATATATAGAGAATAATGAGGAAAAAAAAAAAAACTTAAATTTCTGTTTTGGATCACATGGTGACTTATGTTATCTAGCTGGAACAGGTAAATAAAGTAATTCAATATTTGTGCAGTCTGGAGCAGGTTGTCCATTAACCAAAGGGTCAGTGGGTTTGAGCCCCAATTGCTACTGATACTGAAGTGTACTTGAGCAAGACAGTGAACCCTAAAACTGTTTAACCTTGGGGTGCATTGACCTGCATATAAACATAAGGGCCCCATCATAGTAGCGCATGAATGGCATACGAATCACACAAATTGGAAAAACAAATAGAATTTGAGCTGCATTCGTACGGG
The DNA here is from genome assembly GCF_902500255.1 of Thalassophryne amazonica. Taxonomy (NCBI): domain Eukaryota; kingdom Metazoa; phylum Chordata; class Actinopteri; order Batrachoidiformes; family Batrachoididae; genus Thalassophryne; species Thalassophryne amazonica. The sequence goes on from NC_047106.1 coordinate 134,651,460, forward strand.
ACACACATTCATACAGCCGTGTATGAATACCCGGAATGTCGTATAAAGCCAGCTCAAATGATTTGTGTAATTTGGAGTACAACAGCTCCGGAATCCAGGTGAACTATCCAGAGTGCAGGTCAAATGCGGATATAAACTGTCCACCACGAAAAAATACAAACAGAATGAAATAAAAGACAAAGAATTAAAACAACACAAAACTCCACAATGCCAGCAGAATGCAGCAGAAATATTCAGAATGCCCCTCTAATGCCGTATATGCCACCCGAAGAGTCTGGGTGGAAAGCAAGTGGGGGAGGGAGGTGGCAGGGCAAGCGCTGTGGTCTACTGTTTTGAAGACCTCCTGTGTCACACTGCTGGGTGTTGCGCTCACATCATACAACCCCTGGCAAAAATTATGGAATCACCGGCCTCGGAGGATGTTCATTTCAGTTGCTTAATTTTGTAGAAAAAAAGCAGATCACAGACATGACACAAAACTAAAGTCAGTTCAAATGGCAACTTTCTGGCTTTAAGAAACACTATAAGAAATCAGGAAAAAAAAAAAATTGTGGCAGTCAGTAACGGTTACTTTTTTAGAACAAGCAGAGGAAAAAAATATGGAATCACTCAATTCTGAGGAAAAAATTATGGAATCATGAAAAACAAAAGAACGCTCCAACACATCACTAGTATTTTGTTGCACCACCTCTGGCTTTTATAACAGCTTGCAGTCTCTGAGGCATGGACTTAATGAGTGACAAACAGTACTCTTCATCAATCTGGCTCCAACTTTCTCTGATTGCTGTTGCCAGATCAGCTTTGCAGGTTGGAGCCTTGTCATGGACCATTTTCTTCAACTTCCACCAAAGATTTTCAATTGGATTAAGATCCGGACTGTTTGCAGGCCATGACATTGACCCTATGTGTCTTTTTGCAAGGAATGTTTTCACAGTTTTTGCTCTATGGCAAGATGCATTATCATCTTGAAAAATGATTTCATCATCCCCAAACATCCTTTCAATTGATGCGATAAGAAAAGTGTCCAAAATATCAACGTAAACTTGTGCATTTATTGATGATGTAATGACAGCCATCTCCCCAGTGCCTTTACCTGACATGCAGCCCCATATCATCAATGACTGTGGAAATTTACATGTTCTCTTCAGGCAGTCATCTTTATACATCTCATTGGAACGGCACCAAACAAAAGTTCCAGCATCATCACCTTGCCCAATGCAGATTTGAGATTCATCACTGAATATGACTTTCATCCAGTCATTCACAGTCGACGATTGCTTTTCCTTAGCCCATTGTAACCTTGTTTTTTTCTGTTTAGGTGTTAATGATGGCTTTCGTTTAGCTTTTCTGTATGTAAATCCCATTTCCTTTAGGCGGTTTCTTACAGTTTGGTCACAGATGTTGACTCCAGTTTCCTCCCATTCGTTCCTCATTTGTTTTGTTGTGCATTTTCGATTTTTGAGGCATATTGCTTTAAGTTTTCTGTCTTGACGCTTTGATGTCTTCCTTGGTCTACCAGTATGTTTGCCTTTAACAACCTTCCCATGTTGTTTGTATTTGGTCCAGAGTTTAGACACAGCTGACTGTGAACAACCAACATCTTTTGCAGTATTGTGTGATGATTTACCCTCTTAAGAGTTTGATAATCCTCTCCTTTGTTTCAATTGACATCTCTCGTGTTGGAGCCATGATTCATGTCAGTCCACTTGGTGCAACATCTCTCCAAGGTGTGATCACTCCTTTTTAGATGCAGACTAACGAGCAGATCTGATTTGATGCAGGTGTTAGTTTTGGGGATGAAAATTTACAGGGTGATTCCATAATTTATTCCTCAGAATTGAGTGAGTCCATATTTTTTCCCTCTGCTTGGTCTAAAAAAGTAACCGTTACTGACTGCCACAATTTTTTTCCTGATTTCTTATAGTGTTTCTTAAAGCCAGAAAGTTGCCATTTGAAATGACTTTAGTTTTGTGTCATGTCTGTGATCTGCTTTTTTTTCTATAAAATTAAACAACTGAATGAACATCCTCCGAGGCCGGTGATTCCATAATTATTGCCAGGGGTTGTATTAAAGATATTAAAGACTTAACCCAACTATGGTGTTGAGCAGAGACCCTCGACCGGGGAAGTCGATCATTATCAGCTTTAGGGCGTGGGCAGGATTACTTTGTCCAGTACCTTCCAGCCAAGCTGCAATCATGAGCCAGGCGGGCTTGTTGACATGTTCCACATCACAGAGGGTTTTCTAAGAAGCGGTACTGAAATGCAACCCCAAGGAGGTGCACTCATTGCAGCAGAACATGACAGACTGTAAATTCAACATCAGCTCCTTTGGTCCCAAAGGAGAGACAGAGCTCCATCAGTCCGTCATTGACGAAAACCTGGAGCTGGTAAAATTGCTGGCGCTGACTGGCCAACAGGGAAAGATGGAGAACAGGCATTTGTAGCTACACAGTTGTGCCAGATTTAAGAAAAAAAAAAAACTTTGAAAGCATCACCACCACCAACCACTGCAAAGCAACCAAATGCAATGCTCTTTGCACACTCAAATCCAAAACTGAGTGCTGCTTTTACGCACTGTTTCTCTATAAAAATTACAAATAAAATAAATAAAACGAAATGGCTACGCCTGACAGTATTTGTCAGTACTGAAGTTTTCCCCTGAAGTGTGTGTTAACTCCGATTGTGTGCTCCACTCCAGTGGGAGCCAATCCATGTGTATGTATGTGCATGGTTGGAATCCAGAGCGCAGATGGCCCCCAGTTTTCACCCTCCACTGTCTCTTCTTCCTCAGCGGGGGTGCAGATTCAACCTGTTATCTTTTATTTTCTTGGCTTTTAAACTTGTTTTATGTCACAGTCAAGGTTAAACGATGCCAACGAAAGTCCAGATTTCTTGTTTCGTTAGGGCTTCGTTGCCCTTCATTAAGTGCCATGTGACTGGGCCTTAACAGGATGCACGGGTGGTGGGGGGTCCAGCTCACCGGGGGCAGTTGTGACGTGCCGATGTGATCAGACTGCTCCCAGTGCTGATGGGTTGCCATTTCCTTTGCAAGTTTAAAGCCATTCAAGGACGCACTCACACAAAAGTACGACCGCCGTACGAATATTTCCCCATTTGAATCTAGCATGACAGTAGTGTGCCTGCTCTCTACATTCGTGCTGGTCATGCAAATTTGGCATATTTTCCTAAGTGCCACACGATTGCTGTCCGAGGAATTCGAATACAGTTTGACTGCAGGTTGAATTGCGCGAATGATGCTCGAATGTCCATTCATACAGCAGTAAGAAAGCGGTATGACTGCAACTCACCACCTTTCAAATGTTTTCCAGCTTGAGCAAAACACGAATGTGCTGGCTGCTGTAGGAATGCTATAGGAGGCATTCAAATGCAGTTTGATTGCTGCATGAATTGCATGAATGTCATTTGAATGTCAGTTCGTGCGGCATTTGTGCTCTAGTGTGACGAGGGTATAAGTGAAATCTATTGAGAAATAAGCAGCATCATAATAAATGCTAACAAACAAGTACATTTTAATTTAAATAACTATGAACAAAGGAGACACTCTTAAAGTCCCTCTGTGTGTTGCACAGGGTTCCTGCTCCACAATGTGAGAACCACTGAGTTAATGATCAATGTAGAAGAACGCAGATTCATTTATGTTCACTAAAGCGTTCACTGCTTAAAATCTCTATAAAAGCCATCAAAATTCTGTTAGACTCAGGCAGCTCATGTTCATGACTGTTGAAGGTTTTAGTTGTCCAGGTTCAACTGGACATCTTGTTTTCAAGAAAATTGGACACTTACCTGTGACTTCAACTTTTGTTCTTCAGCTCTTGTTCTCACTTATTTCATGTCCTCACATCAATCAATCAATCAATCAACTTTTTTCTTATATAGCGCCAAATCACAAAAAACAGTTGCCCCAAGGCGCTCCATATTGTAAGGCAAGGCCATACAATAATTATGAAAACCCCAACGGTCAAAACGACCCCCTATGAGCAAGCACTTGGCCACAGTGGGAAGGAAAAACTCCCTTTTAACAGGAAGAAACCTCCAGCAGAACCAGGCTCAGGGAGGGGCAGTCTTCTGCTGAGACTGGTTGGGGCTGAGGGAAAAAAAACCAGGAAAAAGACATGCCGTGAAGGGGGGCAGAGATCGATCACTAATGATTAAATGCAGAGTGATGCATACGGAGCAAAAAGAGAAAGAAACAGTGCATCATGGGAACCCCCCCCACAATCTACGTCTAAAGCAGCATAACCAAGGGATGGTCCAGGGTCACCCGATCCAGCCCTAACTATAAGCCTTAGCGAAAAGGAAAGTTTTAAGCCATGCAGGTGCTGATATTGTCTTCTTTTAGTCATTTGAAAGATACATGAGAAATGTCACATTTCATTTTATGTAAGTCCTGGAAGTCTTGTTTAGTTAAAAATAGGGCACTGAATATTAATGTTTAGCTGTGATGTTTTTCGATTAGATTGAGTGAAAATAAAAACATGCATACCCAAACAGCTCATGAGGAATGACTTTAAATCAGACTTATGTATGGTTGATTGCACATCACTGGCTCAGCACAAATAGAACAGTTCAAAGATATCATTAAAAGCCTAAAATTACCGTGACATTCATGTCCATGGTGAGTGTATGTAAACGCCTGATCACAACTGTGTCTGTGCACTCTGAATGCTTGATAACATTTTTTTTTCTTTTCTTTTCTTCAGGTACTCAGATCAGCTGTTTTGCCCCCACTAACTTTTCATGGAGGCAGGCTTCATATGTTGACTCTTACTGCTGGGCTGCTGTGCACACTCACACACTACCTCTGTGGCTACACAAGGTACACACACACTCAAACACATAGAGAGCTACAGAGAATGTGTGAATCAGCTCTTGTGTGAATTGCACGAATGATGCTTGAATGTCCATTCACACAGCAGTAAGAATGCGGTATGACTGCAACTCGCCGCCGTACTGTTCAGCACTTTTTTAATATTTTGAGCTGTATGAGCATAATACATATGCCACTTATTTTGTAACAACTTCAAAAGAGCTTTAATTCAGTAAAACTGTGGAGATGTGCAGAAATGGTGGACATCACTTGGAGTGCATCAGTTATCCCAGCATATTGATTTTAAATCCATAATCTTGAGTTGTTGTTGTTGTTGGTTTTTTTGTTGTTGTTTTTTTAATGGCCCGGCATACAATGATTCCTGAACGAAAGAAAAAAGTAAAAAAGTCACAAGTCGTTGAGAAAAGGTGAACAAATGTGCTTTCTACTCTTCCCATCACCAAATAGCCTGTGAATCAAGAGCACAAAAAGAATGAAAGAGGAACAAAATGAAACCGAAGCTAATGTTGATCTCGACGCTTTACACCAGGGGTGTCCAAACTTTTTTTAGTGAGGGCCAAATACAGAGAAATAAACAAAGGGCTGGGCCACACACTAGGTGACATATTGACACATGAATACTGTGTGTATTTCTAACTCACCTATAACATGAAGAACATTGCCCTCAGTGGGAGCAGTGATGCTGTCCTTTGGATTGAAGGATGGCTGACATGTCAGGAGAAAGTTTGGTGGTTGAGACACGAAGGACTTCACAGAGATGGCTATCAGTCATTCTGGTTCTCAGTCTGCTTTTGTTCTGATTCAACAGAGAAAATGTTTGTTCACATATGTATGTTGAGCCGAACAGGCTCATCATTCTTTTTGCGTGGCGTCTCATCAGAGGAAACTTGGCATTATCCAAACTCTGATAGAATTCAGGGAGGGAGAGAAGCTGATGTTGACTCTTCAGAGAATCATCACATTGCATTTCAATCAGTTCTAACTGCAGACTCTCTTCCACTTCTTCTGCTTCCACCAGGAAGGGGGTCGAGAACAGCTTGATTTGTTTTTCAATGACAGAAAAATCTTGGAAACGCTGGTTGAATTCTGTCATGAGAGATGCAATCACAGACACATATTTCTCCTTCTCAGACAGTGCAGGGAAGTGTGCAGCATTAAAGCCTCGTAGTTGTGTCACAAACAGGCGGAGCTTTATGCAGAAGGCTTTCATGTGTGCATACAGGTGTGGCACCAGCTGTTCTCTGCCTTGTAGGTTCTTGTTCAGTGAATTCAGATGATGTGTAAGATCAACTAAAAATGCCAGGTCTGCCAGCCACAGAGGGTCACTTAGTTCATGAAGAGGTTGGCCCTTCTCTTTTAAAAACTGGTCGATTTCTGATCTCAGCGAATAAAACCGGTGCAGCACAGAGCCGCGGCTGAGCCAGCGCACATCAGAGTGGTAGAGTACATCCCCGTATTCAGCATCCACATCAGATAGGAAAGCCTGAGATTCTCTGTGGTACAGTCCTCTAGCTCGAATTATGTTGATAGTTTTTACAACAGTGTTCATCACATCACACAGCTGGACAGTCTTGGCACACAGTGCTTCTTGGTGGATTATACAGTGCATCCTAACAGCCTCACCTCTGCTCTCTTTTACCTTGGCGCACACTAACGATGCCATTCCTTTGCGCTCACCCACCATGGCCGGAGCTCCATCAGTTGTTACTCCACAGAGCTTGTCCCATTTAAGCCCCATCTTTTCAACTGCCTCTGACACAGCTTCAAAAATATCTTTTCCCGTCGTTGTGCCTTTTAGGCTCATCATATCAAGCAGCTCCTCCGTACAGCAAAAATGATCATCTATTCCCCGCAAAAAAAATTAACAGTTGCGCGGTGTCTGTGGCATCTGTGCTCTCATCGCATGCTATCGAGTAAAAATCAAAAGCACAAGCTTTATCTCTCAGCTGAAGTTTCAAGTTAGCGGACAAGTCCTCGATTCTCCGCACCAAAAAATGAGGTGGGCTTCATAGATAATTGGCAAAGGTTCTGGGGAAAACCTGGTCTTGTTAGGAGAGACGGCATCCATCCCACTTTGGATGGAGCAGCTCTCATTTCTAGAAATCTGGCCAGTTTTCTTAAATCCTCCAAACCGTGACTATCCAAGGTTGGGACCAGGAAGCAGAGTTGTAGTCTTACACACCTCTCTGCAGCTTCTCTCCCCCTGCCATCCCCTCATTACCCCATCCCTGTAGAGACGGTGCCTGCTCCCAGACCACCAACAACCAGCAAAAATCTATTTAAGCATAAAAATTCAAAAAGAAAAAATAATATAGCACCTTCAACTGCACCACAGACTAAAACAGTTAAATGTGGTCTATTAAACATTAGGTCTCTCTCTTCTAAGTCCCTGTTGGTAAATGATATAATAATTGATCAACATATTGATTTATTCTGCCTTACAGAAACCTGGTTACAGCAGGATGAATATGTTAGTTTAAATGAGTCAACACCCCCGAGTCACACTAACTGTCAGAATGCTCGTAGCACGGGCCGAGGCGGAGGATTAGCAGCAATCTTCCACTCCAGCTTATTAATTAATCAAAAACCCAGACAGAGCTTTAATTTATTTGAAAGCTTGACTCTTAGTCTTGTCCATCCAAATTGGAAGTCCCAAAACCAGTTTTATTTGTTATTATCTATCGTCCACCTGGTCGTTACTGTGAGTTTCTCTGTGAATTTTCAGACCTTTTGTCTGACTTAGTGCTTAGCTCAGATAAGATAATTATAGTGGGCGATTTTAACATCCACACAGATGCTGAGAATGACAGCCTCAACACTGCATTTAATCTATTATTAGACTCAATTGGCTTTGCTCAAATGTAAATGAGTCCACCCACCACTTTAATCGTATCTTAGATCTTGTTCTGACTTATGGTATGGAAATAGAAGACTTAACAGTATTCCCTGAAAACTCCCTTCTGTCTGATCATTTCTTAATAACATTTACATTTACTCTGATGGACTACCCAGCAGTGGGGAATAAGTTTCATTACACTAGAAGTCTTTCAGAAAGCGCTGTAACTAGGTTTAAGGATATGATTCCTTCTTTATATTCTCTAATGCCATATAACAACACAGTGCACAGTAGCTACCTAAACTCTGTAAGTGAGATAGAGTATCTCGTCAATAGTTTTACATCCTCATTGAAGACAACTTTGGATGCTGTAGCTCCTCTGAAAAAGAGAGCTTTAAATCAGAAGTGCCTGACTCCGTGGTATAACTCACAAACTCGTAGCTTAAAGCAGATAACCCGTACGTTGGAGAGGAAATGGCGTCTCGCTAATTTAGAAGATCTTCACTTAGCCTGGAAAAAGAGTCTGTTGCTCTATAAAAAAGCCCTCCGTAAAGCTAGGACATCTTTCTACTCATCACTAATTGAAGAAAATAAGAACAACCCTAGGTTTCTTTTCAGCACTGTAGCCAGGCTGACAAAGAGTCAGAGCTCTATTGAGCTGAGTATTCCATTAACTTTAACTAGTAATGACTTCATGACTTTCTTTGCTAACAAAATTTTAACTATTAGAGAAAAAAATACTCATAACCATCCCAAAGATGTATCATTATCTTTGGCTGCTTTCAGTGATGCCGGTATTTGGTTAGACTCTTTCTCTCCGATTGTTCTGTCTGAGTTATTTTCATTAGTTACTTCATCCAAACCATCAACATGTTTATTAGACCCCATTCCTACCAGGCTGCTCAAGGAAGCCCTACCATTATTTAATGCTTCGATCTTAAATATGATCAATCTATCTTTGTTAATTGGCTATGTACCACAGGCTTTTAAGGTGGCAGTAATTAAACCATTACTTAAAAAGCCATCACTTGACCCAGCTATCTTAGCTAATTATAGGCCAATCTCCAACCTTCCTTTTCTCTCAAAAATTCTTGAAAGGGTAGTTGTAAAACAGCTAACTGATCATCTGCAGAGGAATGGTCTATTTGAAGAGTTTCAGTCAGGTTTTAGAATTCATCATAGTACAGAAACAGCATTAGTGAAGGTTACAAATGATCTTCTTATGGCCTCGGACAGTGGACTCATCTCTGTGCTTGTTCTGTTAGACCTCAGTGCTGCTTTTGATACTGTGACCATAAAATTTTATTACAGAGATTAGAACATGCCATAGGTATTAAAGGCACTGCGCTGCGGTGGTTTGAATCATATTTGTCTAATAGATTACAATTTGTTCATGTAAATGGGGAATCTTCTTCACAGACTAAGGTTAATTATGGAGTTCCACAAGGTTCTGTGCTAGGACCAATTTTATTCACTTTATACATGCTTCCCTTAGGCAGTATTATTAGACGGTATTGTTTAAATTTTCATTGTTACACAGATGATACCCAGCTTTATCTATCCATGAAGCCAGAGGACACACACCAATTAGCTAAACTGCAGGATTGTCTTACAGACATAAAGACATGGATGACCTCTAATTTCCTGCTTTTAAACTCAGATAAAACTGAAGTTATTGTACTTGGCCCCACAAATCTTAGAAACATGGTGTCTAATCAGATCCTTACTCTGGATGGCATTACCCTGACCTCTAGTAATACTGTGAGAAATCTTGGAGTCATTTTTGATCAGGATATGTCATTCAAAGCGCATATTAATCAAATATGTAGGACTGCTTTTTTGCATTTACGCAATATCTCTAAAATTAGAAAGGTCTTGTCTCAGAGTGATGCTGAAAAACTAATTCATGCATTTATTTCCTCTAGGCTGGACTATTGTTATTCATTATTATCAGGTTGTCCTAAAAGTTCCCTGAAAAGCCTCTACTTTTAAAATTAGGCTTAAAACTTTCCTTTTTGCTAAAGCTTATAGTTAGGGCTGGATCAGGTGACCCTGAACCATCCCTTAGTTATGCTGCTATAGACGTAGACTGCTGGGGGGTTCCCACGATGCACTGTTTCTTTCTCTTTTGCTCTGTATGCACCACTCTGCATTTAATCATTAGTGATCGATCTCTGCTCCCCTCCACAGCATGTCTTTTTCCTGGTTCTCTCCCTCAGCCCCAACCAGTCCCAGCAGAAGACTGCCCCTGCCTGAGCCTGGTTCTGCTGGAGGTTTCTTCCTGTTAAAAGGGAGTTTTTCCTTCCCACTGTAGCCAAGTGCTTGCTCACAGGGGGTCGTTTTGACCGTTGGGGTTTTACATAATTATTGTATGGCCTTGCCTTACAATATAAGGCGCCTTGGGGCAACTGTTTGTTGTGATTTGGCGCTATATAAAAAAAAAATGATTGAATTGAATTGATTGATTTCTGGATAAGCTCACATTGTTGAAATCCGGCACTTTTTCTGGGCACATTATTTCTGTGACTTTGATGAGGCACTGCTTTATGAAATCACCGTCTGAAAACGGTTTGCCGTGCTGGGCAATAAGTTTAGCGACTTCATAACTTGCTGTTGTGGCGTTTTCCTGTATTTTGTTAGCATGAAAAAAAAAAACTGCTGTTGAGCTTGCAGGCTAGCTGCCATTTGCTTGACTTTCTGTGTTCGTTCGGCACCGGTGTACGATGTGTAGCTCTGATGTTTGGTCTCATAGTGCCGACGGACATTATACTCTTTCATCACAGCAACATCTTCGTTACAAATCAAACAGACACACTTTCCATTGATTTCTTTGAAAAAATACTCGTTTTTCCACCGTGTTTGAAATCTTCTACATTCACTTAATATTTTGCGTTTCTTCGGTGCTGCCATTTCTTCTTCTTCGGTGGTGTAAAAGTTTTCTTTGCTTAATTTCGTTTCTGTGGCTGGCTAGATGGAGCCAGCCGCTGGCTCCCTCTAGTGTTGAAACTGAGAAGTGCAACAAAGTTGACCTCAGGCTTCTTGTGCGGGCCATATTTAATTATATTTTCAGAATTTGCTGTGGGCCAATAAAAACTGAACCGCGGGCCGTAGTTTGGACACCCCTGCTTTAAACTAAATGCACCTGGAGCCACTGCTGGAGCAGTGTGTGTCTGCATCCTGCTCTGCTTTCCAGGACTTGGCACTGGGATGGAGCTCTGTAGCGCCTGAGTCCTGGAGAAGCTGCAAAGAGAAGCGTGCAATCCAACCCACTGTGGAGATCTGTGTGCACGTTGGTGGATCCACCTGCTCTGGTTGCTTGCCCAGAACAAAAGAGGGATCATCTCCTTCATCATCAGAATCCTCACTGTCTTGTTCAGACTCTAATGACACGCTGCACGCTCTGTCTTGCTCCAATTTATATATAAAAAAAAAACACACAAAAAAAACAAACTGAAGCACTTGCTCAACATTCATAAGATGCCTCATTTTTTAAAAAGAAAAAATGAGGCACACTAACCACACATACTAAATAATATACAGTCCAAACACACCAATTTTTTTTTTTTTTTTTTTTTTTTTTGCATTGTAGAAATGCGCTCATTCTCAAAATGGTAAAGCAAACAGCACTCACATTTCCAGATGTACAGCGAGACTTGTCAGAGCTGGGAACATCAGATCACAAAGTTCAGAGTCCTTCTGTGTACCCAATATTGCCAGAAAATATGATATATTATAGAAAATATTGCCATTTAAACTCAAAAGAGCACGTAAAGATCCTGTATCTTGTTTCGGGGGTTGGGGGCGCTGTCTCTTTCTCTCTGCCTTTTTTTTTTTTTTTTTTTTTCTTCTTCAAAACCCTGGTGTTTCTGATCACCGGGCGCTACAGCTGTATGGATCAAGCAGTTAGTCACACGCACGTGTGTGGGTTCGATTACCAGTTCTGATCATGCATGCACAGGCGCTGCGTACGTGGATCAGACACGCACGCGCTTCACCTTCTCTCTGGCTGATTCACTCTGGATGAATGCATTCAGTGTTTGGATGTGTTATAGTGCATGTATACACATGCACAAAAGGACTATCTCGTACATAATTCGACTGAAACATTGTTCAGAAAAGAATGTAGCCATTTGCAATCGCACTGGGTTTTCTGTTTTCATATGTCACACCTTTGTGGATCAAAGCTGTTCACGTGTGAATGTCTGCTGCTGCTGGAACTTTTTCCACACTTCATGCTCAAAGTCACGCTTCTGTAAAATGCTGCCTGGTTTGCACGAATGGAGGCGCGGTTTGCTCCGAGAGATCACCGCAGACGACACAAAATATTATTACGTTGTGTCACCTCTCAGCAGCTCCACGGCAGTGAGGATGATCGTGCTCCTGCAAAGCTCCCCTACTGCGAACAAATACACAGCCATCAAGTATCGTGTTGGACCTCAGCAGCTCCACGGCAACGAGGCTGATCACGCTCCTGCAAAGCCCACCCACCCCCTGCTGCGAACAAATACACACCCATCAAAGATCACCTCCTCAAAACTTGTGAACTGTTATACGCTGAAAGGACCAGCAGGCTCTTCTCTCTGCATGGGCTGGAGGACAGCAAGCCCTTCAGAGTTCATGGACAGAATGCTGCAGCTCTTGAGAGAACATCGGCTGGACTTTTTGTGCAGCAACTCTCAGGGGCGCGCAGTGCTGGTCAACACCATGATCATGGACTGCTGTGCGCTGGTGGAGGAGGCCGACAAATTCTTCCTGGCCGGCCAGCACCACGGCATTACAGCAGCTGCACTCACCCCGTCACATGCAGCGGCAGAAGCCCCACACCACACACCAGCACTGCCAGCAGAGGAGCTGCATCTCTCCTCCACACCAACGCTCACAAACCGGCTTCTGTACTGTATAAAAACATTCAGCTGGTCGAATGAAGTGAAACTAAACACTAACGTTACAAAGACTAAGCAAACGATAAGAAACCGTCAAGAACAGCAGCAAAATGAAATACGGAGGAATTGAGGTTTTCGGCAGCATTTGTTCAAATTTTTTGACAGTTTAAAAATCCTAATGAAGCGCCAGCTGCAGGAACGAAGGATAAAAGATGCCAACGAAAGTCCAGATTTCTTGTTTCGTTTGGGCTTCGTGGTCCTTTGTTAGTGCCGTGTGTCCGGGCCTTAAGTCATAAAGAATTTGTTGGTGCAAAGTAATTGACACCCCCTTAGTGGATCTGGTTCAGATCTTTATTGAGATTTGGTGCAAGTTTTACGCCTGATGTGCTTCCTAATCAGAAACTGCTCTGCTTCACTTTAGCCATCTCACAGGATCAGGTGTGCTCAGATTTTAAACTTAGAATTGTCATGATCTAATAAAGGACTTAGTATGTAAAGTTATTTTTTCCTCCTTAGAGGTGATCATAATGCAGATAATTTAGTTAAGAACTTTCAAACATGTATAGACATGTTTTCCTCACAGTGGCGGCACTAAGGGGGGGCTTAAGCCCCCCCAATAATGAGCCAAGCCCCCCCTCAGCCTCCCCAATAATTCTGTCAATAATGTGAACAGCGACTGACATATGTGTGGATCTCAGCTGCAGTTTTGCACTGAGAATGTCTCAATACTGCATAACTGAGCAAAGTGCTGAATGTGTGTGTTCGGTGATCCACCGATGCTGAATCACCCTTCACAAACAGAATTTTTCGTTTCGCAAATAAACATTTATTTGTAAAAACCCACACACGTTACAAATCAGAAAGATGTGTTTGTGGATCACAAAGCACGTGATTCTAATTGGTGTGTGTGTGTGTGCATTGATACCACATTTTAGAGGAGCACGGGTGACTAAAACATACACCTTGGTATTTATAAAGCAGTTTACTATATATTGTTCATTTCAATGACATTTTGTGGAGCCCCTCCAACTTTTAACTCAGCCTCCCCCAAGAAAAATTTCCTGGTGCTGCCACTGTTTCCTCATCTAAATAGTTTTTGCCAAGTAAAAGATCAGTCAGAATAATGACAATATTGTACATAAAACATTTCTCTTTTTTTAAAATATGCATTACTTTGCTTTTTACTGCACTTCAGACAAGTTACCAAAGCTTTAACACGTATTCTTCACTGTTTAAAAGCAAGGTCACTTTATCTGAATGCTGCAGTATTTAGCCATAAACATGCACACGGTGGTGTCTGCAGCAAGCATTCCATAGCAGGTTAGTTCACGCAGTCAGGTCCATAAGTATTTGGATAGTGACACCCTTTTCATATCTTTGCCTCTGTACACCACCACAATGGAGCCAAAATGAAACGGATAAAGTTCTTCTAACAATTTAGGCATTACAGCCATTTTTATACACAGTCCCTCCATTCTCAGAGCCCATACTTTACTGGGCAAACTAATATAAATATTATTGAATTATTCATTGATTCATTCATTGGCTGCTGCTTATCTGGTTTGCGGTGACAGTAGACTAAGCAGTAGGGTTGAGCTGGATACTCGTTTCAGACAAGTATCCGGTACGGATAAAGAATTTTTGACAAGCACAAGCATGATCTGAATAAAACTCATCAATATCTGTGCTCGTGCTGAAGGAAAATCCTTATTGGCTAACTGACCGTCTTCACACTCTGTGATTGGCCAGTCACACACAGTGCCCGCCACTCCATACACAGACACGTCTCTCTGCTGCTTCTCATGCACACACAGACACACAGGATCTCTCTCTCTCTGTTTGGCTTGGCTGTAACTCACGTTGCTGTGCTCCTTAATTTTTCTTTAATTTGCCTCTGTTGTGGTTTGTACGGTATTACCATTACTTGGTGAATGTGTTTCATTAGTGCAGCAGATAAGTGAAACAATCATGCAAATGGTGATAAAAGCATCAAATTTGGCAGAAATACTCCTTAGACACTCCTGTTTTGAAAAAAACGATTGGCCACTTGACTTTTCAAGCGGTGGTCAGGTAGGGGTCAATTGAAGAATTACACAGGTCAAAATTAAAACATGCTCCAATCATATTGAAAAATATTCCACATTATTTGCCTGATTATAAGGATTCCAAAAAGGTATAGTTTGGACTATCTGTGACTGAATTCTATGGAGTTACGGGATAAAAACAGCACGAATGGTGACAAATGTTTTTTCTGTAATTATTGTATGGCTTTTGCCTTACAATATAAAGCTCCTTGGGGCAACTGTTTGTTGTTGTGATTTGGCGCTATATAAATAAAATTGATTTGATTTGAAATGTCAGTGTCATTTTGTACAGGGGTCAAAAGTTAAAGTTGCTCCAATTTTGGTAAAAAGTGATGCAAATTATTGGTTGAGCTAGTAGGATTAATAAATAGAATAGTTTTGATTGTGTTGAATGTTTGGTCTCCAAAGTAAAAGTTAAACAAGGTCTGCGTCTATTGGATTCTGTGACATTTGACCTATGTTACCACGTAATGTGATAAGTCAGGATGATACGTGGTCCAAACTGTTCTTTTCTAAAACCGCGTTAACTCAACTAGTTAACATTGAAAGTGGCTCATGTTGCATCGCTCACTGACTCCACTCCGGTCGTTTTTTTCTTTTTAACTGTTTGTTTGCCAGCCTCGTGATATAAAGTCAGTTGGAACACTTTGCTCCTACTGAACGCGGTGCTTTTGAGAAGAATACAGTGAACAAGGCTGACATATTATTTCTCTGTTTGCCATCACTGGATGTTTGCATGAATCACCAAGTTCACACAGATCATTAAAAAATAAACAGTTTTTAGAACAACCTCTCTCTCGCTCCCTCTCACACACACATGTACACGGACACACACGCACACCTTAATCAAAATGCCAAGAACGTTACGTAGTAAAAATAAATAATTGAAAGAAATCACAGTTTGATAATAAAATTAAAAAATAATAACAATAAAAAACAAAGTTGTGTTGATTATGACAACTCTTGTTCATGCATACTTACTTCATAATTTCCTACTATATTGAATGACAGTTCTGAGGCTGTTCTGTTATTCATTCGTACCCTTAAGAATATTCATGTTCTGAGTTGTTTAAAAAACTTGATCTGTAAATAGTTCATTTAATATTGTGATCAAAAACATTGAATGTCAATACTGAGGCTGTTCTGTAAATATTCATTCATACCCTTAAGAATATTCATGTTCTGAGTTCATAAAAACTTGTTTTGTAAAGAGTTCTCTTATTTTTGTGATCAAAATCATTGATTTGAATCTCAATTTTGAGGCTGTTCTGTAAAAAGTTTTCAAATAAACAATAAATATAGCAACTGTGGATCAATCCATATCAATTTCAGACTGAAAATGATGTACAGATGTAAGCCCCACCCATTCCAAGTTAAACCACACCCACTTCCAGTTTAGTCCCTGCCCACCCCAAGTACAGATACAGATAATTTAGATGGTTGAACAGATACAGATAGTGGTGTACTCACTCATCCCTACTAAGCAGCTCATCATACTCTTCCCTATCTTCAGCCAACTCCTCTAACTCTTCCTTGGAGATTCCAAAGGCATTCCCTGGCCTCCTTCCAGTTCTACCTGCCTGAAAGACCCCTCCAGGGGGCATCCTCACCAGGTGCTTGAACCACCACAACTGCCTCCTTTCAATGTGAAGAAGCAGTGGCTCTACTCAGTCCCTCCCAGATAGTCAGGCTTCTCATCTCGTCCCAGAGTGTAAACCCGTTTAGATACCTGACGGAAGAATTTCATTTCTGCCACTTGTACCTTATTCCTTCAGTCGTTACCTAAAGTTGAGGAGCACAAGTGATTGTAGGACTAACTGGTAAATGAAGAGTCTCATCTTTTGGCTCAAATCTGTCCACAATGGTCTGCTACAGCTCCTAGGTAGCTCCAATCCATCTGTTACTCTCAGTAAATACGATTGTTCACACATCATCACCGTTACAGTTTCCTTTTGACACGAAAGGAGATGATATATGCACATTTCCATGTCACTGTAGACTTCATTTAGATCAGTCATTAAGAAATACAAACATGATTTGACTGTATGGTAAACGTGCTGAGAGTGGCAGTTCTCAAAAACTGAGTACTGTGCAAGAACAAGAATAGTGAGAGAAGCCACCAAGACACCCAAACAAGTCCGAAGGACTTATGTGTTTCTGTGGCTGCAGTTGGAGAAACATGATACCCAGTATTTGGGCAAATACTACACAAAAATACACCAGAGCTGAAAACAAAAACTGGAATCAAAGAATGGATAGAACATGTAGCTGGGGATGGCAGTGGCTACTCGACACTGCTTTCAAACCCATGTTTTGGACATCGTTCCAGAGTTTGCATAAAAAGGAGGGCATCATGTGCTGTTTTGCCACCTGCTGTGCACTGCCACCTGTTGGACAGTTCAGCAGTGTACATTTATGTGCTAATTTCATATTTAAATTTGACAGTTCTTCCACGGTCTGCATGTGCTGCTTGCTAGAATGGGAGGCAGAGCCTTCAGCTTTCAGGCTCCTCTCCTGTGGAACCAGCTCCCAATTCAGATCAGGGAGACAGATACCCTCTCTACTTTTAAGATTAGGCTTAAAACTTTCCTTTTCGCTAAGGCTTATAGTTAGGGCTGGATCGGGTGACCCTGGACCATCCCTTGGTTATGTTGCTTTAGACGTAGACTGTGTTTCATAATTATTGTATGGCCTTGCCTTGCAATGTGGAGCGCCTTGGGGCAACTGTTTGTTGTGATTTGGCGCTATACAAGAAAAAAGTTGATTGATTGATTGACTTCGTTCAAACAGTTACAGTTGAAAAACATGAGGTGCAATGGTGGCTGAGTTGACTAACGTGCTTCGAAGTACTGTTTGCTGTGTCCCCAGAGTCCCAGCATGGCTGATCATTGCTACAGCTCTCATGGTACCCATTTCCAGTTGCTCAAACAGACACTATGGAAAAATAAAGTCCAAATAAATAATAGAGTTTTGAGTAGTGTTAATTTTGATTGATCACGTCTTCACCGCATTCTTCTCTTCTGTCTACCATTTCCAGTTCTTCCCTTATATCCTGCTGTTGGTGGCCATACTCATGTACGCCCCGGCCTTATTTTGGAGGTTTTCTGTGGCGCCGCTCTTGCAGTCAGACCTTGGCTTCATCATGGAAGAGCTAGACCGGTGTTACAACCGTGCGGTCACTCTGGCCAAACGCATGGCCATGTCAGGCCTGCTCACTCCAGACAGGTATGCTTGATGGCTTCAGTCAGGTTATGATTTTTGTTTCTTCTTAATAACACAATGAAATTAACAATTGGCTATCTTTTACATCTGTGATGTGACACATTTTCAAGTGGAGCTGTAATGCTGGATGGGTCCTGAGCTCATGAAATTTTGATATGTACAAGTGAGGCACAATGGGTCTTAAGATTAACTTCTCTTGTCTGTTTGACGCCTGATTGTGTGCATTTTTCGTGCAAAAATAAAGATACCCAATCAGGGCCTGAAAATAGTTTCTTTTAGTATACGTACCGCTGTAAAGAAAAAAAGAGAGGAGAAAAAAAAAGTGCGCAATCAAGAAAGTTTAAAACATGTTTAAAAATTTGTGATTCACAAAAAACATAAAAAAAAACGTGAATAATCGGATGAAATTTGTGCAGATAGGGGATAAAGGCCATATGTGAGAAACGATCCCAGGGCTGTACGCTTAGCTTTTTCACTAGGAGCACAGGTGCTCCTAAATGAAAAAATTTAGGAGCACTGTGAAATTTCTTGATACAATTTTATTATTAATGCAAAGACACATACAGAGTACCTTTTCTACACACACATGCACATTTTATATGATTCTAATGTTGTATTTATTTCATTGTTTTTTACTTCCTTTTCTATCGTTATTTACATCATTGCTTTTGTCCATTTCATTACTTTTTGCTGTGTATTTCTTGTATTATTTTAAACCCTCACACACACATAACATCCCCGTCCCACTTTTTATACTCAGGTCGCCTGCTACGCTTAGCTACATTCAACCAACGGTCCACAGCACACACTCTCACACACACTCTTGTCGATTTGTACAGATGTGGGAATGGTTTTCTCTATGGGATATACAGTGGTCCCTCGTTTATCGTGGGAGTTACGTTCTAAAAATAGCCCGCGATAGGCGAAATCCGCGAAGTGGCCAGCATTATTTTTTACAATTATTATAGACGTTTTAAAGCTGTAAAACCCCTCACTACACACTTTATGCACTTTTCTCAATCAGGCATGAACATTTTCTCACTTTTCTCTTGTGTGTAAACACTCTCAAAGTTCAAACCTGAGTAGAAAAATTCCGGCTCCCCCACTCCCCAATTCAAGGGGGTACCTATGCTTGTTCCCCATGTTGAAAATATACCCCCTATCTAGGGAAAACCTTCAGACAATCACCCCCCTATCATGGGCTTTTTTGCATGATATTTTTTTATAATTTTATTTTTTACTGGGGTCTGATGGAAAAACTACCCCCTTATTCGAAAATCTTGGGAGATGGTTTGAAAATAGGGCTGCCACAAACGACTATTTTGATAATCGACTAGTCAACGATTATTTTTGCGATTAGTCGACTAGTCGGATCATACAGAATTTCCTAAATTAAGGTCTGCAGCATTTTCAGAGAAACGTTGGGATGAAAACATGAACATTTCCAAATCAGTGACTATTTCTTAGACTTCATTTACACTCAACAAAAATATAAACGCAACACTTTTGGTTTTGCTCCCATTTTGTATGAGATGAACTCAAAGATCTAAAACTTTTTCTACATACACAATATCACTATTTCCCTCAAATATTGTTCACAAACCAGTCTAAATCTGTGATAGTGAGCACTTCTCCTTTGCTGAGATAATCCATCCCACCTCACAGGTGTGCCATATCAAGATGCTGATTAGACACCATGATTAGTGCACAGGTGTACCTTAGACTGTCCACAATAAAAGGCCACTCTGAAAGGTGCAGTTTTGTGTTATTGGGGGGGGATACCAGTCAGTATCTGTTGTGACCACCATTTGCCTCATGCAGTACAACACATCTCCTTCGCATAGAGTTGATCAGGTTGTCAATTGTGGCCTGTGGAATGTTGGTCCACTCCTCTTCAATGGCTGTGCGAAGTTGCTGGATATTGGCAGGAACTGGTACACGCTGTCGTATACGCCGGTCCAGAGCATCCCAAACATGCTCAATGGGTGACATGTCCGGTGAGTATGCCGGCCATGCAAGAACTGGGACATTTTCAGCTTCCAAGAATTGTGTACAGATCCTTGCAACATGGGGCCGTGCATTATCCTGCTGCAACATGAGGTGATGTTCTTGGATGTATGGCACAACAATGGGCCTCAGGATCTCATCACGGTATCTCTGTGCATTCAAAATGCCATCAATAAAATGCACCTGTGTTCTTCGTCCATAACAGACGCCTGCCCATACCATAACCCCACCTCCACCATGGGCCACTCGATCCACATCACTGACATCAGAAAACTGCTCACCCACACGACGCTACACATGCTGTCTGTCATCTGCCCTGGACAGTGTGAACATCATCCGTGAAGAGAACACCTCTCCAACGTGCCAAACACCAGCGAATGTGAGCATTTGCCCACTCAAGTCGGTTACGACGACGAACTTGGAGTCAGGTCGAGACCCCGATGAGGACGACGAGCATGCAGACGAGCTTCCCTGAGACGGTTTCTGACAGTTTGTGCAGAAATTCTTTGGTTATGCAAACCGATTGTTTCAGCAGCTGTCCGAGTGGCTGGTCTCAGGCGATCTTGGAGGTGAACATGCTGGATGTGGATGTCCTGGGCTGGTGTGGTTACACGTGGTCTGTGGTTGTGAGGCTGGTTGGATGTACTGCCAAATTCTCTGAAACGCCTTTGGAGACGGCTTATGGTAGAGAAATGAACATTCAATACACGAGCAACAGCTCTGGTTGACATTCCTGCTGTCAGCATGCCAATTGCACGCTCCCTCAAATCTTGCGACATCTGTGGCATTGTGCTGTGTGATAAAACTGCACCTTTCAGAGTGGCCTTTTATTGTGGGCAGTGTAAGGCACACCTGTGCACTAATCATGGTGTCTAATCAGCATCTTGATATGGCACACCTGTGAGGTGGGATGGATTATCTCAGCAAAGGAGAAGTGCTCACTATCACAGATTTAGACTGGTTTGTGAACAATATTTGAGGGAAATGGTGATATTGTGTATGTGGAAAAAGTTTTAGATCTTTGAGTTCATCTCATACAAAATGGGAGCAAAACCAAAAGTGTTGCGTTTATATTTTTATTGCGTGTACAATCATTCAGAAATACAGTGTGGTACTTTATAGTAAATCTGTGTCAGGTAGGCATTTCTCAAAAACTAAATGTCCATGCTGGAAGGAGACAAGTGAGGGAAGCCACCAAGACAACTCTGCAACATTTTTATTTTTATCTTCATTTTACTTATAGTCCCAACTTTTTCTGATTTGTGGTTGTTTCTGTTGCATTTCTGAAATTACAGAACTGCTTTAAAGAAAAGTGTGAACATTTTATTGTTTTAAAACTCTGTGGTGCAAATGCAAACACCAAACTCTTATAAAGAGGAAAAATACCTGGACATGTGCAGGAAAACTGATATAAACTGAACAGAACAATGCAAGCTGATTTGACTCCCCATATTTTTTGTATAAATAAATCAGAATAAAATAAGAGGTAACTCACTTTGAAATGAATAAAACATATAGCTGCAGCTTATAATAACTTTGGAAAATAACAGAAATCAGCAGCTTGTATTTTTATTCTGACTCCAGTTCATTTAGTGTGATGAAGTCATTTATTTCTCCTCATCGCTTAAGATTGAACAAATAAATACCTTTGGAAAATAGCAGCTGTTAAAGTTCAGAGTTCTCACCTGCTTTTTGTGATCTGTGCCTCTGAACATCACTGCAGCAGGGTTTTATTTTTTTATCCAGTGTTTGCGTAATTTTTCCTCAGTTCATTCATATGTTGTCTTTTTTTTAAGGATGTTTTTAAGGATTTTTGACGCGCACATGGTGTCAACAGCACGGTGCTGTCAGAAAAACACCGGCAGAGAAAGAGCAGAGAAAAGAAAAGTAGTTTTTGTTGTTGTTGGGTTTTTTTTTATGTTCACTCGGGTTAAAATCCGCTCTCTCTGCTCCGGGCTCACTGTGTCACGTGCACTGATGGTTCTCAGCAGAATGTAACGTCTCGTGCCTCCGTTCACAGTCTGCAGCGAGTTGACTCCGCGCGCGCGCGCACACACACACACACACACACACACACACAGCTCCTCCAGTAAACTGCGCATTTTAGACGGCTTTGAACAAGACGGCCACCGTTTTAATCAGCCGTCTTATCCAAGTTTGAACGTTCAAATGACGGCAGGACGGCTCGATAGGCCGCGAAAGGTGAACCGCGTTAGCGAGGGACCACTGTATTTATTTTAGGAGCAAAATGCGAATGAAAGGGTTGAAATACATTTTCGCACACGTGCGCCCATTTTATTTTTTTTTCCTCGCACAATCAAATTTTAGGCGCAATATGCAAGCAAAACGCTCGCACTGTACAGCCCTGGATCCCATGACCTTCTAACAAATAAACCCAAACCAACAAATGCTGATGGCAATGAGCAGTCTAAAGGGCCTTTCACACTGAACGTATTCATGGCGTTAAACGTGTCGCCCATCGCTCTAAAACCCATTAAGGGCCTTTCACACTGAATGCGCCATTTGATCATTTTGATGCCTCCCCTTGCATTGAACACGCTGGACATTTATTTTTAGACAAGTAAAATAGCATGAAAAGTAATGTGTACATTTATAATCTGGTAGATTCGTTCATTCATATCTGCATTTCAACCAGGAAAAAAGACACCGTAAATATAAATATTAATTATTAACACAACTAGAAATGATGTAAGAATGACTGCAGTGTGCCTGTTAATTAGGATTTCTCAAAATGACATAAACCTCATGATGAAATTATTACCCGTGGCCATCAAATATGGCCATTTCATTGTCATTTCAACATTTAATTATGTCCTCATTGACTATGTGATTGCTTTTAATGTTGTAATCAAGACAGAGTGATTTCTAACATTTGAATTTGACTATTCTAGTGATTGTGCTTTGAAATTATACACAATAGGGGCAGGGCTTCTACCTGTGCAAATGTCATTTTGACTAAACTTTGACTTCATGGACGTGTTTAATGATTTATTCATTTAATGGTAAAATAGAAAAGGAAACAGATTTTTTTATTTTTTTCAAATAATAAAATAATTGCTGTTTAAAGAGCCTTTTTTTTTTTTTTTTTTTTTTTTTTAAAGTGTAGCAGCAGGTGTTGGTTTTCAGAGATGACAGGTGAGCTGGACTCTCTGGACTTTTTTTTTTTTTTTTGGGGCCATTTTTCAGAGAATATGAATGGTAACGCAAAAAAAAACTTTTTTCACTCGTGGTTAGTTGTTGGTGAAGCCATTTATTGTCAAACAACTGTGTTTACTCTTTTTAAATCATAATGACAACAGAAAGTAACCAAATGACCCTGATCAAAAGTTTACATTCCCCAGGTCTTAATACCATGTATTGCCCCATTTAACATCAATGACAGGTTGGAGTCTTTTGTGGTACTTGTAGATGAGGCTCTTTATTTTCTCAGATGGTAAAGCTGCCCATTCTTCTAGGTAAAACGCCTCCAGTTCCTATGAATTCCTGGGCTGTCTTGCTTGATCCCCAGAGTGGCTCAATGATATTGAGGTCAGGAGACTGAGATGGCCACTCCAGAACCTTCACTTTATTAAATGGACTGCATTTATATAGCGCTTTTCCATCTGCATCAGACGCTCAAAGCACTTTACAATAATGCCTCACATTCACCCCGATGTGAGGGTGCTGCCATACAAGGTACTCACTACACACCGGGAGCAACTAGGGGATTAAGGACCTTGCCCAAGGGCCCTTAGTGATTTTCCGGTCAGTCTGGGATTTGAACCAAGGATCCTCGGGTCTCAAGCCCAACACTTTAACCACTAGACCATCACCTTCCACTTTATTCTGCTGTAGCCAATGACGGGTCAACTTGGCCTTGTGTTTTGGATTGTTGACATGTTGGAACGTCGAACTACAGCTCATGCACAGCTTCCAGGCTGATGAGTGCAAATTTTCCTCCAGTATTTTCTGATAACATGCTGCATTCATCCTGCCATCATTTTTGACCAAGTTTCCTGTGCCTTTTGTAGCTCACACATTCCAAAACATCAACGATCCACCTCCGTGCCTCACATTAGGAATGGTGTGCCTTTCATCATAGGCTTTGACTCCTCTCTAGGGATGGGTATTGATAAGATTTTATCAATGCCATTATCAATCCCGCTTATCGATTCCCTTATCAATACCTCCTGCGAATTTTCTGTGTACTAAAAGTAGGCTTTACAGGTTTTCTATGTCAACAACATTTCATTCAGTCTTAAAGTAATATGAAATTGGTCTCTGGACACTTATAAAATCTGTACATGGTGGATCCTTGATCTCTGGACGTAAATAGAAATGATCAAAATATGTAGTTTTTGTCAAAAGCATTTACTTTCAGATATTAATGACACGAATGTAACTCCATACCCTCTGAGCTGAGCTCAGCTGGCTACACTGCACGTCAGGATGTAATTCATAAAACACGGACAACATCTGATTTTGGAAGAAAAAAATGTTTTGGTTTGTTGTCTGTATTACAACATGTGTAATTTTATTTAAAACATCAATTCGCTTTGAAGTTATTAATACTGATTGAACTCTGTCTTTCTAACTTGACTTGTCAGAGAGCGGCGCAGCATTTGGAGCGGTACAAATGGAACGGAGGACAGTTGTTGTTTCTTGCCCGCAACAAGACAAGCGTCCCAGTTAGTGACTTTAATCTGCACAAAAGTGATTCACGATTGACATCTTTTAATGGGTTTGAGAGGGGTTAAGAAGCGGACTTGCCACTTCTGAAAAGCAGCGAAGCAGAGAATCAATGAAGCAGCCAAAAAGTTCAATTTTGATCTCATCACTCCAAATGACCTTGTTCTCTGTGCTGTTTGGTGTATTCTAAGTGGGATACTTGGTGGCATTTGCCTAGTAATGGCTTTCTTCTGCGAATTGACCATGCAGCCCATTTTTCTTCAAATTCCTCCTTATTGTGTATCTTGAAACAGCCACACCACTTTGTATCAGTGAGTCCTGTGTTTTAGCTGCAGTTATTTGTGGGTGTTTCTTTGCATTCCGAACAATTTTCCTGGCAGCTGTTGCTGAAATTTCTATTGGTCAACCTGACCATGGTTAGGTTTCACATTTTCAACTTCTTGATTAGAGTGTGAACACTGCTGATTGGGATTCTTAAGTCCTTGGATATCTTTTTAAATCCCTTTCCTCTTATACAGTTCAGTCTCCTTTTCCCTCAGATCCCTTGAGAATACTTTAGCTTTCCCCATGACTTAGAAACCAGAAACGTCAGTGAAGCACTGGATGAAAGATGCAAGGGTCTGTCAGGAGCCCAGAAACTCACTGACCTTTTATACACACACACTGATTACAAGCAGACAGATCACAGGTGAGGATGGCTACCTTTTGTAGCCATTGAAATCAGTTTGTGTGAACTTGTGTGCATGTTATTAGGGCGAAATCACCAGGATATGTAAATGTCTGATCAGGGTCATTTGGTTAGTTTCTGTTGTCATTGTGATTTAAAAAGAGTAAACACAATTGTTTGACAATAAATGACTTCACACAACCACTACCCATGAGTGGGGGGAAAAAAGTGATTGAAAAAACCATGCCTTCAAAAAGGTAGATAGTGGCATAGAAATCCCCCCCCCCTCCCCCGCTGCATTGGACGTGTCCAATGTGTTCAACACAAGGGGAGGCGTCAACATGGTGTAGACCACCAAGTTGGGAATCCCTAAAACTAAGATGAAGACAACTCCTCCCTCGCTTCATGATAATGCCATTCCAAACCCGCTTCCAAGCCCCTTAACACACAGCCGGAAGGTCAGACATGAGCAATATGGAATCTACATCCCCACAACCTTGACCCCTGCCCCTATAAGAAAGCCAGCACCCAAACTTTGACTTCTGTGTTGCACTATTTACTTTTTTCTCATTTAATTTTGGCCAGAAGTAGTTAACCATCCATTTCCTAAACCCACTTATTCCAGGAAAGGGTCCCGGTGGTCATTGCACAAGAAGACATTACATACTATTCTTTTTTATGTACAATCTCTTTTTTGCTACTACGTACTTTTTTCCTTTCTTTAATTTGTACTTTGAACACACATTGTCACTCTGTTAAATTTTATGTTTATTTTATTTTCTTCCCCAGACCTTTTAAGTCTGTGTGTGGTTTACTTTGTTTCATATTTGCACTGAAAGGCTTGCACCTTACCTTTCATTGTACTTGCTACAATGACCAGTGTCCAAAGAGGGGTACACCTCGGACAAGCCGCCAGTCTATTGCAGGACAATGCATATTATCACAATATTATTTTATATGATAAATTGTCATATTCCTAATTATGACCATTTCTGCTGCCACATCATGTTTTTATTCTTTCACCTGTATTTCTGCTTCCTCGCCCAGTGACCCCACAGAGGGCTGTTTCAATTACCCGCTGATGGAGAACTTCCTGGCAACCAAACGTTGTTCTCGTGTGCTGCTGCTTTACTACCTGTTGTGTCGTGGCCTGACTCTGATCACGTTGCTGTGTGCCTGCATCTACCTGGGCTACTACCTCCGCTTGGCCTCCGTCACTGACGAGTTTGGATGCAAACTGCGTGTTGGCCTGCTCACTTCTGACCCCACAGTCCCTGAGAAAGTGCAGTGTAAACTCATCGCTGTCGGCATCTTCTCTTTGCTCAGGTATTTGTCCAGTCACAGCTGAGTTTGATTCCCCCCTTTAACAACCCCATTACCTTTACTTTATCTTCAGCTCTTGGTAAAGTAAGTCCTTCGACTGCTCCCTTATTTTGCTGCGGGGTCGCCACAACAAATCCGAGGTGGATCTGCATGTTTAATTGGCACAAGTTTTACGCAGGATGTGGCAGGGGTGGGATTTGAACCAGGAATCTTCTGCGCCAAAACAAAGTGCACCAACCACTTGGCCATGTTTGAAATACGAATAATTCTGTTTGACTTTGTTTTCAGCCTTGTCAACTTGGTCATCTTCACTGGACTTATTCCTGTGGTGATCTATTCCAGTCTCCGCCCACTCTTGTGCCATGGATATGCCCATTTCCTGGAAACCTACCAGTCACTACCCACCGTGAGCATTCTCCCAACTCCCGGTGGCCAAAGGGACGACCTTACTCTGTATCTGCTCTTCCTTGAGGAGAATATCAGTGAACTGAAGTCCTACAAATACATCAAGGTATTTGGGCTTGATACAGTAGTGTTCAGAATAATAGTAGTGCTATGTGACTAAAAAGATTAATCCAGGTTTTGAGTATATTTCTTATTGTTACATGAGAAACAAGGTACCAGTAGATTCAGTAGAGTCTCACAAATCCAACAAGACCAAGCATTCATGATATGCACACTCTTAAGGCTATGAAATTGGGCTATTAATAAAAAAAAAAAAGTAGAAAAGGGTGTGTTCACAATAACAGTAGTGTGGCATTCAGTCAGTGAGTTTGTCAATTCTGTGGAACAAACAGGTGTGAATCAGGTGTCCCCTATGTAAGGATGAAGCCAGCACCTGTTGAACATGCGTTTCTCTTTGAAAGCCTGAGGAAAATGGAACATTCAAGACATTGTTCAGAAGAACAGCGTAGTTTGATTAAAAAGTTGATTGGAGAGGGTAAAACTTGTACGCAGGTGCAAAAAATTATAGGCTGTTCATCTACAATGATCTCCAATGCTTTAAAATGAACAAAAAAACCAGAGACGCGTGGAAGAAAATGGAAAACAACCATCAAAATGGATAGAAGAATAACCAGAATGGCAAAGGCTCAGCCATTGATCAGCTCCAGGATGATCAAAGAGTCTGGAGTTACCTGTAAGTGCTGTGACAGAAGACGCCTGTGTGAAGCTAATTTATTTGCAAGAGTCCCCCGCAAAGTCCCTCTGTTAAATAAAAGACATGTGCCGAAGAGTTTCTGCACATGTTCAGAAAGTAGGCTCTCAGTTATCCAGGTGGTTTCCATAGTAGAGAAGCTTGAATCTTCGACTGTAGTCTGTCTTCTGTCTTAGAAGACAGACTACCAGAGCAAGAATTTTAGCTGAGGAAGCTTCTGCGATTTGAAGCGAAACGTCCTCGCGTCAAGCAACCCAGTCCAGTCGAAGATTCAAGCTTCTCTACTATGTGCAGAAGAGGTTACAATTTGCCAAATAACACATCAACTGGCCTAAAGAGAAATGGAGGAATAGTTTGTGGACTGATGAGAGTAAAATTGTTGTTTTTGGGTCCAAGGGCCGCAGACAGTTTGTGAGACGACCCCCAAACTCTGAATTCAAGCCACAGTTCACAGTGAAGACAGTGAAGCATGGTGGTGCAAGCATCATGATATGGGCATGTTTCTCCTACTATGGTGTTGGGCCTATATATCGCATACCAGGTATCATGGATCAGTTTGGATATGTCAAAATCCTTTAAGAGGTCTTGTTGCCTTATGCTGAAGAGGACATGCCCTTGAAATGGGTGTTTCAACGAGACAGTGACCCCAAGCACACTTGTAAACGAGCAAAATCTTGGTTCCAAACCAACAAAATTAATGCCTCACAGACAGTGGCGGTCCTAGAGTGATTTACTCCCCGGGCGAAACCCCCCTGCGTGCTCCCCCCCACGCACACCACCTCCGCCCCACCACCTATGAAAACACTAACTTCGTCCAGAACACCCACAATCCCACAAATTAACTCACAACAGCTATTTTCAAGAACAAATTTCCGGTTTTAATGACTACTGCAATAACAAACACAAAGAAATTGGCACAGTCTAATGTGTCATCATCCATGGACTTGTCTGCAATGATCATCTCAAAAGTTTGCAGGAGGGCATCATAATTGTTTGCCACAGTGCTCACTATCCATGATGTGAAATTCCATTGAGTAGGAGCATTTCTGGGCAACCTTGAGCAGCCTGCAGACTCAAGAAAAGACATCCTCTTTGTGAATTTTGAGAAAAATGTGGCAAAACCAGAGTGATGCAAAAAATATTCTGCACCTAGATAAGCATTTAGCCCCCTGAGACAGAACCAGATTCAGTCTGTGTGCATAGCAATGCACAAACATTGCACGGGATTGAGAGCTGAAGCCATGACAGCAGCCATGGCTTCTTCGTAAGGAAGACTATCAAATGGCTTCGCCAAAATCCGGTCCACAACATTCAAATTGTCTGCCATTATGTGCAGCTTGCTAGCTAGCTAGCTGGGACTGGCGCGAGGCTAGTGTGAAGTGTGTCCGCCTGTGAGTGCTTTGTGACGGTGGAGGAGCTCAGCAGCACCCGCTGCTCGGTAGGGACAGAAACTGCGATAGAAGTCAGAAAGAGTGATAGAAGTCAGTCTCCAAACACAAGCAGCTACAAAAAAACCCACCAGAAATAGAAGCTTGATTTGTCGCTAGTCATTTTTAACAAAGAAAATGCCGGTAAGAGGATTAGGAAAGTCTCCGGTTCAACTCAGAACAGAATGAAAATTAAAAAATGCTCCCATGGATGTTTACACCAAAAGATCGCTGATTCGCTCATTTTGCTGTCTATCAAAAAGGGATTCAGCCTCAGACATCATCCAATCATCATGCAGAAGATGAGCTTCCGGGCCAGCCAAGGCCAGCCCACTGCCCCATAGACCCCCAGACATGCTGAGCGTCCGATGGGCGGGACAAAGCCCAGCATTTATCCAATGACTCATCTCGTTTCGCTGCAGTCTTTGTGTCGCTATTGAAGTCTGTAGACGCTCAGCGTCCACACTGTTTAAAGCACTGTGAAGCTGCTGAATGAGTGAGGGGAAAGCCGCGTCATTACCAGTGATAAGAAGATGATTCTGAACAAAAGTTGAGCGCGTTGTAACCACGAACCCCCCCCGCGCGATGCCGTCCCGGCCTGCCTCCAGGACCGCCCCTGCTCGCAGATGTGAAGAAATCGTGAAAAACTGTGGTCATACAACTAAATACTAGTTTAGTGATTCACAGGATTTCTAAAAAAAAAGCAGTCTGAACAAAATAGTTTTGAGTTTGTAGCGTCAACAGCAGATGCTACTATTATTGTGAACACCCACTTTTCTACTTTTTTTACGAATAGCCCAATTTGATAGCCTTAAAATGTGCATATCATGAATGCTTGGTTGTTTTGGATTTGTGAGACTCTATTGAATCTACTGGTACCTTATTTCCCATGTAACAAGAAATATAATCAAAACCTGGATTAATCTTTCTAGTCACATAGCACTACTATTATTCTGAACACTACTGTAAGTTGGTCTATAATTGTAACGCGTGTCATCAGAATGATCTGCTTCTTCCCCGAAGTCACAAAAAAAAAAGTTATGTAAATTTAATCTATTTTTGCCTTTCTAAATGTAGGTGCTGGAGTTACTGCGAAAACAAGGTGAATGTGGTGGAGAAAATTTTGATGCTATGGGTCTGCTGCAGACTCTTTGTGTGGTTAAGATGGACACTGTAGATGGAAAAAAAGTGCCTCAACCTGCAGAAAAGGAGGATCAAGGCAAAAACAATGCTGCACTTGATTCTCCCGATGGACTCGCTCTGTCTGACAGTAGAACAAGCAGCAACTCCAAAAGTCCAAACACCAGGATGGAAACAGAAATGAAAGGTGAGCACAGTGAAGACGGGGCTAGGGCTCAGTCAAAGGTTTTGTACGTACTGTTGACACAGATCAGTGCAATAGGAGTTGGGCTACTAGTAGACCTGGGTTTGATTCCTTGTCACACTATCTGTGTCTTTGAACAAGACACTTTGTCTGCATTGTTTTGGTCCACAGAGCTGTAACTGGGTACAGGTCTTGGCTCGGGAAGTAACCTATGATGGACTTAAGCCTATTCAGGGAGAGTTGTAGACTCTAATCTACTTCACACTAAGGAATCTAGGGATAAGCATGAACCCCAACTGGCCTCAGGGCCTACATAGGACTTGCTGTCTATGTAGGAGAACTAGATGTTCTATGTTCACTTATTTGACAGATGGCAAGGTGTCTCAAACTGGTGGAGTGTGTGTGTGTGTGTGTTTTGTGAAAAGTGGAAACTTTATTTGTACAGCACTTTCTGGTGCAGATTATACATTTCGAAGTGCTCTTGTAATTAAAGAAACACATCCATAAATAACAGTACATTAAAATGCAAGTATGGTTTTAAAACAAACGTAACTTAAAATATATACAATAACCACTCACTTTACAGTAGCCAACCACAGAAATTTAACCAGACAGACTAATCCCTATCTGATAACCAGACCCAACCTACTGGCATTGATGTATTTTTCATAGGTTTGTGAGGAAAGATGTCTTAAATCCTAATTAAAACACTCTACTAAATCAGACGGTCTTATGTCAGCTGGCATCTTTGGCTTGCTAATGTTTTCTTTACCTCTATACCACATAGTAATCATATATTCTGGCAATGCAGAGCACAATCTGGTAGCCGTATTCTGAAACAATTGAAGACTTCTAATAGTAGTGTGCAGCAAGCCAGAAAAATACAAGTACATTACAGTGAGTGATTTGAGATGAAACAAAAGCACAAACCAATGTCTATGCATTAGAAATGGAAATAATAGGCGAAATCGTTGCTACATGCTGTAAATGAAAAAAGGCATTATTTGTAATCTCCCTAATGTGTAGGTTAAAGGAAAGTATAGGATGTGTTCAGGGGGTGCCATATAAAGTGAAATCGATAAGGGTCCTAAAACAGAACCCTGGGGCAGGCCATATGTCATCACAGAGGACTTGGACGTCACAATGCTATCACGCTGTCTTCACTTGGATTGGCAGTCACATTTGCAAATCTGTTTGCAAAAACAGATTTTGCGTCTGTTTCGGCTTTGACTAGCTGGAGCACAGTGACAATTTGTCTCTTGTCAATTTGTCTGACTGAAAATAAATGGCAGCTTAACACTTTGCCTCTGTTTCTTGTAGCTAATATGGCCGTTATGGGATCCATCTATGCCTGACAGCGTTGTAGACAATGATGTAGGAGCGTTCTCTGCTGGACAAACAACGTAATGACACAATTTCCAATGGCAAAATTTTCATTTTTTAAAATTTGTTAATTCTATAAAATAAAAGCATGAATATCTGTCAAAAAATAACGCAGATACGACATGCTCGTAAAAGAGTCGTATTGCCGGCCAACTGATGTGTCAGTGGGACTCGAGACATAACAGTTACCCTTTAAGAATTAACCATTGTGTCTGCACACCAGCAACCCAATAAATTAACCCACAGATGTGGGAGGGAAGCTGCCCAGTGAGAACAGATTTCTTTCATAGTTGTAGAACTGGGATGTTTTAATGATATAAGGACATCATCACACATTGACAGGACAATGATGTCCTGAAGCAAATGAACGGATTATTACATACAGTTGGTGCAAGAGACGTGACAACACCATGGGGCCACGACCAAATCTAAAGTATTGTTGGTCACTGCACAGCTTGATTGAACATCTTCAACCACCTAAATCCTTTACTGAGTGGATCTGAAAGGTAAATTATATTGATCTTAAAGCCACCAACAATCAGCATTACTGACCAAATATGAATGTGCCAAACAAATTAATGTGAAATGAGGTTTAGTGGGATTGTACAACACAAGATCAAATGAGGCAAAATTACGATTCTGACTGCAGCTGTGTCACCAGGCAGCATGAGTCGAGAAAAGTACCAAACGTACAGTAGTGCTCAGAATAATAGTAGTGCTATGTGACTAAAAAGATTAATCCAGGTTTTGAGTATATTTCTTATTGTTACATGGGAAACAATCAATCAATCAATCAATTTTTTTATATAGCGCCAAATCACAACAAACAGTTGCCCCAAGGCTCTTTATATTGTAAGGCAAGGCCATACAATAATTATGTAAAACCCCGACGGTCAAAACGACCCCCTGTGAGCAAGCACTTGGCTACAGTGGGAAGGAAAAACTCCCTTTTAACAGGAAGAAACCCCAGCAGAACCAGGCTCAGGGAGGGGCAGTCTTCTGCTGGGACTGGTTGGGGTTGAGGGAGAGAACCAGGAAAAAGACATGCTGTGGAGGGGAGCAGAGATCGATCACTAATGATTAAATGCAGAGTGGTGCATACAGAGCAAAAAGAGAAAGAAACAGTGCATCATGGGAACCCCCCAGCAGTCTACGTCTATAGCAGCATAACTAAGGGATGGTTCAGGGTCACCTGATCCAGCCCTAACTATAAGCTTTAGCAAAAAGGAAAGTTTTAAGCCTAATCTTAAAAGTAGAGAGGGTGTCTGTCTCCCTGATCTGAATTGGGAGCTGGTTCCACAGGAGAGGAGCCTGAAAGCTGAAGGCTCTGCCTCCCATTCTACTCTTACAAACCCTAGGAACTACAAGTAAGCCTGCAGTCTGAGAGCGAAGCGCTCTATTGGGGTGATATGGTACTACGAGGTCCCTAAGATAAGATGGGACCTGATTATTCAAAACCTTATAAGTAAGAAGAAGAATTTTAAATTCTATTCTAGAATTAACAGGAAGCCAATGAAGAGAGGCCAATATGGGTGAGATATGCTCTCTCCTTCTAGTCCCCGTCAGTACTCTAGCTGCAGCATTTTGAATTAACTGAAGGCTTTTTAGGGAACGTTTAGGACAACCTGATAATAATGAATTACAATAGTCCAGCCTAGAGGAAATAAATGCATGAATTAGTTTTTCAGCATCACTCTGAGACAAGACCTTTCTGATTTTAGAGATATTGCGTAAATGCAAAAAAGCAGTCCTACATATTTGTTTAATATGCGCTTTGAATGACATATCCTGATCAAAAATGACTCCAAGATTTCTCACAGTATTACTAGAGGTCAGGGTAATGCCATCCAGAGTAAGGATCTGGTTAGACACCATGTTTCTAAGATTTGTGGGGCCAAGTACAATAACTTCAGTTTTATCTGAGTTTAAAAGCAGGAAATTAGAGGTCATCCATGTCTTTATGTCTGTAAGACAATCCTGCAGTTTAGCTAATTGGTGTGTGTCCTCTGGCTTCATGGATAGATAAAGCTGGGTATCATCTGCGTAACAATGAAACGTTAAGCAATACCGTCTAATAATACTGCCTAAGGGAAGCATGTATAAAGTGAATAAAATTGGTCCTAGCACAGAACCTTGTGGAACTCCATAATTAACTTTAGTCTGTGAAGAAGATTCCCCATTTACATGAACAAATTGAATTGTAACCTTCACTAATGCTGTTTCTGTACTATGATGAATTCTAAAACCTGACTGAAACTCTTCAAATAGACCATTCCTCTGCAGATGATCAGTTAGCTGTTTTACAACTACCCTTTCAAGAATTTTTGAGAGAAAAGGAAGGTTGGAGATTGGCCTATAATTAGCTAAGATAGCTGGGTCAAGTGATGGCTTTTTAAGTAATGGTTTAATTACTGCCACCTTAAAAGCCTGTGGTACATAGCCAACTAACAAAGATAGATTGATCATATTTAAGATCAAAGCATTAAATAATGGTAGGGCTTCCTTGAGCAGCCTGGTAGGAATGGGGTCTAATAAACATGTTGATGGTTTGGATGAAGTAACTAATGAGAATAACTCAGACAGAACAATCGGAGAGAAAGAGTCTAACCAAATACCGGCATCACTGAAAGCAGCCAAAGATAACAATACGTCTTTGGGATGGTTATGAGTAATTTTTTCTCTAATAGTTAAAATTTTGTTAGCAAAGAAAGTCATGAAGTCATTACTAATTAAAGTTAATGGAATACTCAGCTCAATAGAGCTCTGACTCTTTGTCAGCCTGGCTACAGTGCTGAAAAGAAACCTGGGGTTGTTCTTATTTTCTTCAATTAGTGATGAGTAGAAAGATGTCCTAGCTTTACGGAGGGCTTTTTTATAGAGCAACAGACTCTTTTTCCAGGCTAAGTGAAGATCTTCTAAATTAGTGAGACGCCATTTCCTCTCCAACTTACGGGTTATCTGCTTTAAGCTGCGAGTTTGTGAGTTATACCACGGAGTCAGGCACTTCTGATTTAAAGCTCTCTTTTTTAGAGGAGCTACAGCATCTAAAGTTGTCTTCAATGAGGATGTAAAACTATTGACGAGATACTCTATCTCACTTACAGAGTTTAGGTAGCTACTCTGCACTGTGTTGGTATATGGCATTAGAGAACATAAAGAAGGAATCATATCCTTAAACCTAGTTACAGCGCTTTCTGAAAGACTTCTAGTGTAATGAAACTTATTCCCCACTGCTGGGTAGTCCATCAGAGTAAATGTAAATGTTATTAAGAAATGATCAGACAGAAGGGAGTTTTCAGGGAATACTGTTAAGTCTTCTATTTCCATACCATAAGTCAGAACAAGATCTAAGATATGATTAAAGTGGTGGGTGGACTCATTTACTTTTTGAGCAAAGCCAATTGAGTCTAATAACAGATTAAATGCAGTGTTGAGGCTGTCATTCTCAGCATCTGTGTGGATGTTAAAATCGCCCACTATAATTATCTTATCTGAGCTAAGCACTAAGTCAGACAAAAGGTCTGAAAATTCACAGAGAAACTCACAGTAACGACCAGGTGGACGATAGATAATAACAAATAAAACTGGTTTTTGGGACTTCCAATTTGGATGGACAAGACTAAGAGTCAAGCTTTCAAATGAATTAAAGCTCTGTCTGGGTTTTTGATTAATTAATAAGCTGGAATGGAAGATTGCTGCTAATCCTCCGCCCCGGCCCGTGCTACGAGCATTCTGACAGTTAGTGTGACTCGGGGGTGTTGACTCATTTAAACTAACATATTCATCCTGCTGTAACCAGGTTTCTGTAAGGCAGAATAAATCAATATGTTGATCAATTATTATATCATTACCAACAGGGACTTAGAAGAGAGAGACCTAATGTTTAATAGACCACATTTAACTGTTTTAGTCTGTGGTGCAGTTGAAGGTGCTATATTATTTTTTCTTTTTGAATTTTTATGCTTAAATAGATTTTTGCTGGTTATTGGTAGTCTGGGAGCAGGCACCGTCTCTACGGGGATGGGGTAATGAGGGGATGGCAGGGGGAGAGAAGCTGCAGAGAGGTGTGTAAGACTACAACTCTGCTTCCTGGTCCCAACCCTGGATAGTCACGGTTTGGAGGATTTAAGAAAATTGGCCAGATTTCTAGAAATGAGAGCTGCTCCATCCAAAGTGGGATGGATGCCGTCTCTCCTAACAAGACCAGGTTTTCCCCAGAAGCTTTGCCAATTATCTATGAAGCCCACCTCATTTTTTGGACACCACTCAGACAGCCAGCAATTCAAGGAGAACATGCGGCTAAACATGTCACTCCCGGTCCGATTGGGGAGGGGCCCAGAGAAAACTACAGAGTGCGACATTGTTTTTGCAAAGTTACACACCGATTTAATGTTAATTTTAGTGACCTCTGATTGGCGTAACTGGGTGTCATTACTGCCGACGTGAATTACAATCTTACCAAATTTACGCTTAGCCTTAGCCAGCAGTTTCAAATTTCCTTCAATGTCGCCTGCTCTGGCCCCCGGAAGACAATTGACTATGGTTGCTGGTGTCGCTAACTTCACATTTCGCAAAACAGAGTCGCCAATAACCAGAGTTTGATCCTCGGCGGGTGTGTCGTCGAGTGGGGAAAAACGGTTAGAGATGTGAACGGGTTGGCGGTGTACACGGGGCTTCTGTTTAGGGCTACGCTTCCTCCTCACAGTCACCCAGTCGGCCTGCTTTCCCGGCTGCTCGGGATCTGCCAGGGGGTAACTAACGGCGGCTAAGCTACCTTGGTCCGCACCGACTACAGGGGCCTGGCTAGCTGTAGAATTTTCCATGGTTCGGAGCCGAGTCTCCAATTCGCCCAGCCTGGCCTCCAAAGCTACAAATAAGTTACACTTATTACAAGTACCGTTACTGCTAAAGGAGGCCGAGGAATAACTAAACATTTCACACCCAGAGCAGAAAAGTGCGGGAGAGACAGGAGAAGCCGCCATGCTAAATCGGCTAAGAGCTAGTAGCTACGCTAAGCTAGCGGATTCCTAAAAACACGCAAAGTGAATAATGTGTAAATAATTTAGAGGTGATTTAGCAGAGGGAGTGCTTTAGTTAAGGCACGTAAAGATTACACTGGGAAACAAATCGTAATCTAGATAACTAGATCAATCTAACTGCGCAAATTAAACAGCTAACAGATACAGAAAAACACCGCTGTGCTCCGGAACAGGAAGTGATACAATACCGCAGTGAGAGCCAACCACAAGGTACCAGTAGATTCTCACAAATCCAACAAGACCAAGCATTCATGATATGCACACTCTTAAGGCTATGAAATTGGGCTATTGGTAAAAAAAAAAAGAAGTAGAAAACGGGGTGTTCACAATAATAGTAATGTGGCATTCAGTCAGTGAGTTCGTCAATTTTGTGGAACAAACAGGTGTGAATCAGGTGTCCCCTATTTAAGGATGAAGCCAGCACCTGTTGAACATGCTTTTCTCTTTGAAAGCCTGAGGAAAATGGGACGTTCAAGACATTGTTCAGAAGAACAGCGTAGTTTGATTAAAAAGTTGATTGGAGAGGGGAAAACTTATACGCAGGTGCAAAAAATTATAGGCTGTTCATCTACAATGATCTCCAATGCTTTAAAATGGACAAAAAAAAAAAAAACAGATGCGTGGAAGAAAATGGAAGACAACCATCAAAATGGATAGAAGAATAACCAGAATGGCAAAGGCTCACCCATTGATCAGCTCCAGGATGATCAAAGACAGTCTGGAGTTACCTGTAAGTGCTGTGACAGTTAGAAGACACCTGTGTGAAGCTAATTTATTTGCAAGAATCCCCCGCAAAGTCCCTCTGTTAAATAAAAGACGTGCAAAAGAGGTTACAATTTGCCAAAGAACACATCAACTGGCCTAAAGAGAAATGGAGGAATATTTTGTGGACTGAGAGTAAAACTGTTCTTTTTGGGTCCAAGGGCTGCAGACAGTTTGTGAGACGACCCCCAAACTCTGAAGTCAAGCCACAGTTCACAGTGAAGCATGGTGGTGCAAGCATCATGATATGGGCATGTTTCTCCTACTATGGTGTTGGGCCTATATATCGCATACCAGGTATCGTGGATCAGTTTGGATATGTCAAAATACTTGAAGAGGTCATGTTGCCTTATGCTGAAGAGGACATGCCCTTGAAATGGGTGTTTCAACAAGACAATGACCCCAAGCACACTAGTAAACGAGCAAAATCTTGGTTCCAAACCAACAAAATTAATGCCTCGCAGATGTGAAGAAATCATGAAAAACTGTGGTTATACAACTAAATACTAGTTTGGTGATTCACAGGATTGCTAAAAAAGCAGTTTGAACATAATAGTTTTGAGTTTGTAGCATCAACAGCAGATGCTAGTTATTGTGAACACCCCCTTTTCTACTTTTTTTTTTACTAATAGCCCAATTTCATAACCTTAACAGTGTGCATGTCATGATTGCTTGGTCTTGTTGAATTTGTGAGAATCTACTGGTACCTTGTTTCCCATGTAATAAGAAATATACTCAAAACCTGGATTATTCTTTTTAGTCACATAGCACTACTATTATTCTGAACACTACTGTAGAGTCTGTTTTTTATATCAGTGTTTCAATTGTTGTCAGTGCAGTACAGTTACACAATGCCTATAAGCTATTCACCAGCCTGTGGGTGTAGATTCAGTGTTTTTTTGAAGCTTGAAAGTTATAAAATCTATGATGTCAGTTATAAGCATATTAAATCTAATCTTCAAAACCCTGTCAGCTGGACAGGTAAGTGAACCAATCATGTAAAGTCAAAAATGACATCACAATTGAGATGCCAGAGTGAAAAATGACAGGAAGTGGTGAGATGTGGAATACAGGGTGTGCGGTTCAGTGAGAGAGGTGAGCAGAGTTTCACACGGTGACACAATGTTTTTGAAAACTCCACCTCAGAAAACCTGTTCTATTTCATTCCTCCTGACTGTCAGAGGGCGGTGCTTAGCACCTGGATTGTCCCACACGCACATGTGCAGATGTATGCCAACAAAGTCACGTTAGTGGGCGTGACCTGGGTGACGTCAGCCAACAGTATATGAGACCATGTCACCCAGCATTCATTCCTTTATTTCCATCTGTCGCATGAGAGCAGAAGATTGAAATTATTTTGGATTGCTTATCTTGTCGGAGCCAACCTTCTTAGTTGGAGCTACAGAGGCTGCAAGACATCTAGTTCTTTCCTAAGCTACCACTCACAGTGAGTAAATGTGCTTACTGAGTGAGCGATTGGTGTCTTAACTTGTTACCGCTTGTGTTTACAGGACAGTGTGCTTTCTGCTCCCCATTTTACTGCCTTTCACCAGAGTGATGACTGCGTTGTGTCCTGAATGTGCTTCACTTACTGCTACTGCATAGCAGTAAGTGAAGTAGTAACACACACACACAGCTCAACCAGTGGAGGGCCTTGGTCTTAGACCAATGGGTGATTTCCACATTGATCAGGGCCTACAATATTCAGTTCAGTCATACCCCCCCCCACCCCCCAACTTCAATGGGGTAAAAGTTACGGTTGTTACAGTGCCAGAGAGCCCTCTTGTTCTCAGGCAGAAAATTTTAGAACTCCCAAAGAAAGGAGCCATAGAATTTATCCACAGTTCAGTTCAATTAAGTGGATTCTATTCAATTTATTTTCTAGTTCCAAAAAAGGATGGTGGTTTGCATCCAATTCTAAATCTCAGAAATTTAAATTAGTATGTGAAGGTGCTGCGTTTTTGCACATTCTGCACAACGGACGTTCTCTGGGCAATTTGGCAGGGGGACTGGTTTATCAGTGTGGACCTGAAGGATGTCAGTTCACCACAGGCAGTTCCTCCAGTTTGCCTTCGAGTGATGGGCGTACCAGTTCAGAGTCCTCCCTCTCTGGGTCTCCTTTGCTCCCCGTATGTTCATCAGGTGCGTGGCAGCAGCACTCTCTCCTTTGCAGGCTTGTGGGATACCGATTTTTCGTATTGAGACGACTGACTTGTGTGCGCTTCGAGCCGGGAGCAAGCATGATTGCAATTCCACTCACACAATTTATTTTCTGTAATATCTGAGAGAATGTAACAACGTTAGAACAGGGCCGGCCCAAGCCTTTATGGAGCCTTAAGCAGAATTTCATTTGGGGGCCCCCCTACCATCACCTCAGCACCAGATGCCTCATTATTCCATAGGCTACACTGTTATGTGTGTAACGTACCCACAATCATTAGCATTATTTGTAATTATCAATCAATCAATTTTTTTATATAGCGCCAAATCACAACAAACAGTTGCCCCAAGGCGCTTTATATTGTAAGGTAAGGCCATACAATAATTATGTAAAACCCCAACGGTCAAAACGACCCCCTGTGAGCAAGCACTTGGCTACAGTGGGAAGGAAAATCTCCCTTTTAACAGGAAGAAACCTCCAGCAGAACCAGGCTCAGGGAGGGGCAGTCTTCTGCTGGGACTGGTTGGGGCTGAGGGAGAGAACCAGGAAAAAGACATGCTGTGGAGGGGAGCAGAGATCGATCACTAATGATTAAATGCAGAGTGGTGCATACAGAGCAAAAAGAGAAAGAAACAGTGCATCATGGGAACCCCCCAGCAGTCTACGTCTATAGCAGCATAACTAAGGGATGGTTCAGGGTCACCTGATCCAGCCCTAACTATAAGCTTTAGCAAAAAGGAAAGTTTTAAGCCTAATCTTAAAAGTAGAGAGGGTGTCTGTCTCCCTGATCTGAATTGGGAGCTGGTTCCACAGGAGAGGAGCCTGAAAGCTGAAGGCTCTGCCTCCCATTCTACTCTTACAAACCCTAGGAACTACAAGTAAGCCTGCAGTCTGAGAGCGAAGCGCTCTATTGGGGTGATATGGTACTACGAGGTCCCTAAGATAAGATGGGACCTGATTATTCAAAACCTTATAAGTAAGAAGAAGAATTTTAAATTCTATTCTAGAATTAACAGGAAGCCAATGAAGAGAGGCCAATATGGGTGAGATATGCTCTCTCCTTCTAGTCCCCGTCAGTACTCTAGCTGCAGCATTTTGAATTAACTGAAGGCTTTTTAGGGAACTTTTAGGACAACCTGATAATAATGAATTACAATAGTCCAGCCTAGAGGAAATAAATGCATGAATTAGTTTTTCAGCATCACTCTGAGACAAGACCTTTCTGATTTTAGAGATATTGCGTAAATGCAAAAAAGCAGTCCATATTTGTTTAATATGCGCTTTGAATGACATATCCTGATCAAAAATGACTCCAAGATTTCTCACAGTATTACTAGAGCTCAGGGTAATGCCATCCAGAGTAAGGATCTGGTTAGACACCATGTTTCTAAGATTTGTGGGGCCAAGTACAATAACTTCAGTTTTATCTGAGTT
This sequence comes from Thalassophryne amazonica, assembly GCF_902500255.1. Taxonomy (NCBI): domain Eukaryota; kingdom Metazoa; phylum Chordata; class Actinopteri; order Batrachoidiformes; family Batrachoididae; genus Thalassophryne; species Thalassophryne amazonica. The sequence continues at coordinate 134,692,709 of NC_047106.1, forward strand.
TAAAAGCAGGAAATTAGAGGTCATCCATGTCTTTGTCTGTAAGACAATCCTGCAGTTTAGCTAATTGGTGTGTGTCCTCTGGCTTCATGGATAGATAAAGCTGGGTATCATCTGCGTAACAATGAAAATTTAAGCAATACCGTCTAATAATACTGCCTAAGGGAAGCATGTATAAAGTGAATAAAATTGGTCCTAGCACAGAACCTTGTGGAACTCCATAATTAACTTTAGTCTGTGAAGAAGATTCCCCATTTACATGAACAAATTGTAATCTATTAGACAAATATGATTCAAACCACTGCAACGCAGTGCCTTTAATACCTATGGCATGCTCTAATCTCTGTAATAAAATTTTATGGTCAACAGTATCAAAAGCAGCACTGAGGTCTAACAGAACAAGCACAGAGATGAGTCCACTGTCTGAGGCCATAAGATCATTTGTAACCTTCACTAATGCTGTTTCTGTACTATGATGAATTCTAAAACCTGACTGAAACTCTTCAAATAGACCATTCCTCTGCAGATGATCAGTTAGCTGTTTTACAACTACCCTTTCAAGAATTTTTGAGAAAAGAGATGTAATTATCTTACATCATACCGGTGTCATTCTTGTTTTTAACCTTAAAGGGGTAGCAAACTCATATGTTTTAATTAACTTCTACATACAGAGTGATGTATAAGTATGGCTCATTAATTTAACTATTTGAAAGGAACATCAGCAGGCAGGAGACTGCATTTATAATAAACACGTTAAATAGTTTAATTTCTTTCAGATGTGCAATGGTGTGCAAAATGTTCAATATCCAAATACAAAATAGAATCAAATGACATTCACATTATCTTACAGAAAAATAAAGTTGTAATCAAAATTAAATACTTAAATAATAAATACAATACTTAAATAATCTCCAAAATGAACATATGAATCCACAACATAACAGCAGTGTGTGTGCATAGCAATGCACAAACATTGCACTGGGGGCTATTGCTTTAACTTTGGCCTGCAAACCACTGAGAGCTGAGCTACTTTTCCCACCTTTTGCACCAAATTAATCTGAGGAGTTGATCTGCCCTGCTGTTTATCTCTACGTTTTTCTTCGTAAGGAAGACTATCAAATGGTTTCGCCAAAATCCAGTCCCCAACATTCAAATTGTCTGCCATTATGTGCAGCTTGTTACCTAGCTAGCTCGCTAGCTGGGACTGGCGCGAGGCTGGTGTGAAGTGTGTCCGCCTGTGAGCGCTTTGTGACGGTGGAGGAGCTCAGCAGCACCCGCTGCTCGGTAGGGACAGAAACTGCGATAGAAGTCGAAGCTCGATTTGTCGCTAGTCATTTTTAACAAAGAAAATGCCGCTAAGAGGATTAGGAAAGTCTCCGGTTCAACTCAGAACAAAATGAAAATGCTCCAACGGATGTTTACACCAAAAGATCGCTGATTCACTCATTTCGCTGTCAATCAAAAAGGGATTCAGCCTCAGACAGATTATCCAATCATCATGCAGAAACTGAGCGTCCGGGCCAGCCGAGGCCAGCCCACTGCTCCATAGACCCCCAGACACGCTGAGCGTCCGATGGGCGGGACAAAGCCCAGCATTTATCCAATGACTCGTCTCGTTTCACTGCATGCTTTGTGTCGCTATTGAAGTCTGTGGACGCTGTTTAAAGCACTGTGAAGCTGCGGGTTTGAGTGAGAGGAAAGCCGCGTCGTTACCAGTGATAAGAAGCTGATTCTGAACAAAAGTTGAGCGCGTTGTAGCGCATATTTAGTCACTGACATGTACACACAACAGTATATATTTGATCACTTATTTTTTGACATTTTAGGGGAAGCTGAGCTTCACTTGCAGAGCAGTCGCCTCTGACTTTAAGACACCAAAAAAAGTAGTACATGCAAGTATGTTTCAAGTATACTTCCAGTTTACTTTTTATATACTTATCAGTACTATTTTTTTGGTAAGGGTTTACACTAAACGAACGGAGCATTTCGCAAATAGTGACAACAAAAATTGTAATTTTGGACATGTAAACCTACCTTTGTCTTGTTTTTTCTCGTGTTCCAACTTCTTTTTTCTTTTCTCCGCTCCAGAGGGATCATTTCTTTTCTGAGACATGACTTTCACTCACTTCGTTCCTCACGATTAGTCATCGACCACCTGACCCAAGCGGTGCATCTAAATTTGCCCAACAGTGGCAGCAGCCAACAGGAGGCATCAATTAACTTAGTATTGGTATTTTGTCAAAATGAATTTCTTTTTTTTCCGGGTGTAATACAATTTCATTTAAATGATTCAATATTATTTTAATTTCATCAAAATTTACTTTTTGATCACAACGTCTCGGTGCCCTCGGGGCCCCCTGGTGGCGTGGAGGCCCTAAGCGACCGCGTGGTTGGCGTATGCCTTGGGCCGGCTCTGTCTTCGAGCCTGACAAATATGGATTTTTGGAAGCCGATATGTATGTTAGACAGTATAAAAAGATTCTAATGCTGATATATACTTGGTAAACAGACTGCGTCTATATAGCACTTTTCCATCTGCATCAGATGCTCAAAGTGCTTTACACATCAATGCCTCACATTCACCCCGATGTCAGGCTGCTTCCATACAAGGCGCCCACTACACACTGGGAGCAACTCGGGGATTGAGGATATTGCCCAAGGGCCCTTAGTGATTTTCCAGTCAGGCTGGGATTTAACCTGAGGATCCTCTGGTCTGAAGCCCAACACTTTAACCACTAGACCATCACCTCCCCCACTAGCCGATTACCTGCCCTGGGCGGCATTGGTGGCTTTGTGGTTAGCACTAATCCGTCACAGCAAAAAGGTCATGGGATCGCTTCCCGCCCTTTCTGTGTGGAGTTTGCATGTTGTCCCTATGTCTGCATGGGTTCCGTCCCGGTGCTCTGGCTTCCTCAGTTCTGCAGCACTAGTACTACTACTACTACTAAAATGCTCAGTAGCCTCTGTCACTCCCCGTATGTCAGAGTACGTACATATGTGGCGCTGCCTTCACTTGGATTGGCAGCCATTAGGGTTGCCAACCGTCCCTTGAAAAACGGAATCGTCCCTTATTTGGAAATAAGTGTGCGTTCCGTATTGACCTGAAACGGGACGCAGTTTGTCCCGTATTTCTGTGAGAATCAAAAAGTCTGTAAAATGTCAATGGAATTGACTGGCGCTTTATATGGAAACTTACAGTAAATTTGATCCCAGCCTCTCTCCTGCTTTTCACCAATGAGCTGACAGACACGAGTTGACAATACAGAATCACTCTTATCTTATTGGTCGAGGGACATCTGCTCGCAAGAAGATACCGACGTCATGAGCCGACGACGGTCGCTGGACGACAATAACAAATCAGCATGGCTGATATCGATACAGACACCGACACTGGCACTGCAGATATGCCTACGGACAGCAATGTCTGTAACGTCGTTACTCCTCCTCCTAAAAAAAAAAAACAACAAACAAAAAAGAATGTAAAAATACAGGGAGAATGAGAAAAGGAAAATGGCTGGGTGGAAAAGGTGCGCAACAACAGTATTGTTTACCTTACAGACTTTATTTTTTGCACTTTTTATTACACTAAATGTGTAAATGTGCACTGTTGCATTGTTTTGCACTGTTACATTGTTTTGGATGATGCAAATTTTCTATTGTTTTTTTTTTGTTAATTTATACAATTTTAAGTTAAGCAATAGCACTACAGAGATTTATTTTTAAAGAAGACAGAATGCTCATATTGAAATTGTGAGTGAAAATTTATTTTGCACTAAAAATAAATTGCTAAATAATAATTTGTTTTCCACGTGTTCATATCAGAACAAATGCATGTGTGCATCTACCTAAATTCAGGGTCAAGTCAACAGTCAAATGGTTAAAAATCATTTCACACAGACGCTGGGAAGGGTGAAGGCAATGGTCAGTTGGCCGGTCGGCCCTGGCAGTGAGGTGTCCCTTATTTATTTTTCAGAGAGTTGGCAACCCTAGCAGCCATTGTGTCACATTGCTCAGCATTTGGATAAAATAGACTTTGTGTCTGCTTTGGCCCCACCTAGTGGGTGGTATGGTGACCACTTGTCTCTTGATGGTGTAAAACGCCCTCTCTGATTGAAAATGAATGGCAGCTGGATGCATTGCCTCTGTCTCTTGCAGCTAATGTGACCGAGGCAAGATGGTCACATGTTGTTTTTTTTTTTTGTTTGTTTTTTTGTGGCTGATGATCACTAATTTTGGTTGTTTTGTGATTCTCACCCCCCAGAGCTCACTCCCATGCTGCCAGGAAACACTGAAATGTCAGGCGACAACCAGGCGAGTGCAGCAAAAGCCCTCTCAGACAACGAGCTGTGTGATTGGCTGCAAGAGAGGAAATGAGGCGGGGCCTACAAGACCACACCTGAAAATTTAAGCTAACTGCTGGTGCCGTGACCACTTTGTGTTTAAATTACCCACACTAATCAATGGGAACGTCCAAGTGACACCACGTCTCAGTACAGGTTTAAGAACTGAATCAAAACAGACCAATTTGACTCTTCTGCTTCACTGGCTGTGGAATGATGATGTCACACTGACCACACCCACAGCCAACCTCTTTGGGTCCTTTTTTAATTCCTCTGAATCTCGTGTTGTGAGGATTTTACAGCGATAAATGTATGTTTACATTTTGGTCTTCTGTGCATTACATTGTCTTTTTAATGTTATTTAACATTGTGTATCTGATGAAAGCTGAGATCCGTGCACAGTAAGACTTTTTGTCCTGTTAAACCGGTGCAGTAATAATTTAGTGTGCAGTAGAAATCCCCGTACCAGCAGAACAGTGGCGGCTGCTGGTCTTTCTAAGAAGGGAAGCTGATTGGTGGCTTATATGATAAAATTTGTCAATTTATTTATACATGAATTCTGCCCTGGTCTGTGACCCTGTCAAACCAAGTAGGCGTCATTTCCAGGACTTGACCAGTGTCCTCTCAATGGCACATGGATTCATGTTTATTCCTCTTTTCATGCCTTTTATATGCCCGGTCAAAGCTGGACAGATCCCCAAAACCCAGTTCACCAGACCAGACATCCCTGAGATGGTTTCATCAAGAGGTCAAACAGTACATTTTCTTTATCACAGCACTTCCAGTCAGCCAATTAACTTTGTCATACCAGGAGAGCGGAATCGACCTGTTATTGTTCCCTACTTGTTGCACCAAATCAGTCTCAGGTGTTGATCTGTCCTGCTGTTTAATTCTAAGTTTCTTTTTGTAAGGAAAACTATCAAATGGCTTTGACAAAATCAGGTCAACAGTATTAGCATCGTCTGCCATCGCGTGTGCACCTTGTTAGCTGCCTAGTCTACTCCGAGTGAACCAGCGTCATGAATGATTGATTGAACAAACTAATGAAACAACATTAAACTTGAAAAAAGAAATGTTGAGATTCTTGTATCAGATGAGTGGGTTGTTATAACAATAACTCAGATTGAGAGATAAACTGCTCTTGTGCCTCCAAACACCGCATGACACCTAGACCACGCCCTTTAGTATTAAAGGGTAAGTGACACAAAAAAATGTGCGCAATCACTAAAAATTATGAAATGTTTATATTTTAAAAAATCCTTAATAAAAGTCAATAACTGCGCAGGTGAAAGATAAACTACAACTGTCTGAAGCCTACGCTCTATTTCAGCCCCGTTAAGCCCTCAGCTTTGGCCATATTGTTGCTACGTCATCACCAGAACAGCACCTGCTGATTCAAGCCCAAATAACTAAACACAGCAGAGGTCGAGTTGTTTTCGGACATTTTTTTTTCTTGTGTGGAGCTTTGTTTTTTGTTTTGTTTTGTTTTTAAGTCCAGTCTGAGGTGTTTTTGAAGCAGCTGTGGGGGACACAGCATTTATGGTTTTGAGTCTTATTTAGATGGCATTAAACTTCTGAGGAAAACCTTCAGTCTGACAACAGTGACGATACTGGCAGAGTTCAGAACTCAGAATGGTGATTATAAAAACATTTTAATAAGGCGATTTCGGGACGAGTGGAGGTGATAAACTGTTTTTGTTTTTTGTTGTTGTTGTTGTTTGCCAGCTCTTTGGTCATAATCAACTGATTAAAAAAAAATAGTTTTATTATCTGTGACATCAGAAAAAAGTGAGGCGGAAGTGTGGATTTTTTTTTTCCTGAGAAACAATTTCAAATCTGAAAAATGACATGGAGTGAAAATATTTGCTATTTTTTAAAAAAATATTGTTTCCTTCTTCAATACATTTAATGTACTGTACGTTAGTAGCGGAACATGTTATTATTAAATATTAAAACCATTCACACAAGAAGTAAATATATAGTCTTACCTGTCCGTTTCAGTGAGATCATCTTTAAACTTATGCACCTTTAAAAACGACAGCTGAAAATAATTTAATTCCTCCTGTCTTGGCTGAAGAAAAGTCAATTTGTCACACGGGAGTTTGGTGCCGGCAACGCCGGCTGTAATCCGTTATTGGAGCTGATGGATTGAGTCTTTTGTTAATGAGCCACTTTGCACTGCAAGAAAGACTTGCAGCGCTTCATGTGCTCAAAACGTCTGTCTGCACGCACCAACATTATCCCATGATACAGAAAACAATAAAATAATCTGAAAAGACTCAGTTTTGTCTCTGTGCCAAGTGGAGAAGCCACGGACACTGTGCGTACGCACTCGTCAATATAAGTGTTTCCACCCGCCAATTGACAAAGATTCTGCCGGCAAAAATGAATCGTTCTGACACCAAAAATGCAGTGCAGCTCTGACCCGAACCACTTTGTGGAAACAGGGCTGTTAGTAGCCTGTGAAAATCCATAAATAAATGGGGCTGTTAAGATAATGGTTCTCGTACTGACGCCACTTCCTCCTCCTTCATGTCCAATGTTGGCACTTGCCGGTTCCTGGTTTTTAGTGGTGCGCAGTTCAAAATGTGAATATTTATCTCTTCAAGAACTGCGCACCAGGAAAGGAGAAATTTTAAACTGTCTTTTAATGTTAGTCTTAAATATTCATGAAAACATGGGATTACGTGTCACCTACACTTTAAACACTAACGCTGTGCGTGTGCTGATGGAAGGTATCTGTGCTAACACTCACACTCATGGTGTGGCAAAACAAATACTTCAGGTTACAATGGTAACTCAGAAGATTAAAAGACATAAAGAACAGTCAACAATCAATGTGAACCACATAACATGCGAGAAATGGTATAAACTGATAGTTTTATCAGCAAACATGCTAACCAGTACATGCTGGGAAAATCCCAGCTTCTGCTACCGCAACATACTACATTATTACTCATCACTCATCTTCAACCGCTATTCCGGGTTCGGGTTGCTCCAGTTCCAGCAGGGGACCCCAGACTTCCCTTTCCCATGCCACATTGACCACCTCTGACTGGGGGATCCCAAGGCGTTCCCAGGCCAGTGTGGAGATATAATTTCTCCACCTAGTCCTGGGTCTTCCCCGTGGTCTCCTCCCAGATGGACCTGCCTGGAACACCTCCCTTGGGAGGTGCCCAGGAGGCATCCTTACCAGATGCCGAACCACCTCAGCTGGCTCCTTTCAACGCGAAGGAGCAGCGACTCTACTCCAAGCTCCCCACGGATGACCGAACTTCTCACCCTATCTCTAAGGGAGACACCAGCCACCCTCCTGAGGAAGCCGCTTGTACCGATCTAGTTCTTTCGGTCATGACCCAACACTCATGACCAGAGGTGTCAAATCCAGCTTCAGAAAGTAAAAGTCCAGCCACATATTTGTTCCATCTTCCCAATAAACCATCTGATTGTAATTAGTTCAGCTCTTCAGGCAGGTGGATGAGCTAATTATTGAGATCACCTGTTTTAGGTGCACAGGTAGAAGCAACACATGGGAGGGTTTTTACTTTCTGAAGCTGGGTTTGATACCTCTGCTCATGACTATAGGTGAGAGTAGGAACGAAGATTGACCAGTAGATCGAGAGCTTTGCCTTTTGGGTCAGCTCCCTTTTCTTCACAACAGTACGGTAGAGCGAATGCAATACCCCCCTGCTGCACCGATTCTCCGGCCAATCTCATGCTCCATTGTCCCCTCACTTGTGAACAAGTCCCCGAGGTACTTGAACTCCTTCACTTGGGGCAAGGCCATATTCCCTACCCGGAGTAGGCAATCCATCGGTTTCCTGCTGAGAACCATGGCCTCAGATTTAGAAGTGCTGATCCTCATCCCAGCCGCGTTACACTCGGCTGCGAACCGATCCAGTGAGTGTTGGAGGTCACCGGCCGATGAAGCCAACAGCACCACATCATCTGCAAAAAGCAGTGATGAGACCCTGAGCCCACCAAACTGAAAACCCTCCTCCCCTTGACTATGCCTTGATATCCTGTCTATGAATATCACAAACAGGATTAGTGACAAGGTGTATTTCCTTGTTTCAGTTTAACATAACATACTACATTATGTTAAACTGAAACAAGGTAATACTATGAGTGTGTTTTATTTAGTGTAAAAATGAACAATGGAAATGGTCAAGTAATTTCGCCAAGCAAATACCAAGTTTGTCTTCGACTTGACTTGCAAAATCTGCGATGGGGCGGAGCTCCCAATGATTTAAGTGACGGTGTATATCTCAAAGTAGCTGTCAATCAAAAGGGAGTTCAGCCTTTGGACTGATCCTCCCATCATCATGCAGAAGCTGAGCGTCCAGGCCAGCCCACAGCTCCATTCACCCCCTAGAGACACTGGGCGTCCGAGGGCGGGACAAAATCATGGCATTTATCCAATGACTGTCCAGTTTTGAGGCAATGGAAAAAAAAAACTGTTCCATGCAGTCCCACTGAGGTGAAAAGACACTCGGCTTCTACAGGGAAATGCATTGACCATAGATGGTATAAGAAAATGATTTCTTGAAATCTATGACATTGACGCTAAAGGAATGTATGAGAAGTTAACAAAAACAAGTCAGTCGATTTGTGATAAGCAGCTAATTCTGAAGGAACTCGTCTTCAAGATGAATGTTCTCTAACGCATTTGTAGTTAATGAAATGTAAAACTGTACATATATTTGACCATTTAATTTTTGACATTTTCGGGGAAGCTGAGCTTCCCTTGGAGTCTCAGAGAAATCGCCTCTGCTGCAGAAAGTATGAAGACAAGGTCTGCTGTTGGCCTTAAATAGGAGAAACAGATTAATGTAAAAGATTTTCATTGTCTAAATGTCTACTTTATATTTGCTCAGAGGAACATTTGGCAGGTCGGTGCTTTTCATCACTACCAGGAGGACAACTGCGCTCATCTCAACTGTTACTGTGTCAGGTTCTCTCACATGTTTCGTGTGATTTCTAAATGAGGAATGTTAATCTGTTTTACAAACTGGCAGCTGAAAATCTAAAGCTGAAAATCATGTCTGACACTGGAAGAATGACCTTTAATCAGAAGTAGCTAATTTGACAGTGGACATATAATTTGGATGTGAAATCTGGAGATTATGCTCCTGTCGAGGTCATCTGCCTGATTTTTGGAAAAGCATTCTTGATTTTTTTTTTGATATTGATTGTCAGTTTTCTGTTTTTCACGTTAGACCCTGATGTCAGTGTTGTGGAATAATTCCGACCCACGTGTGGATCTGCAACAGTGAATAGATTATTAATCAATGACATTTATCTAAAACCATTTTGATAATTGATTAATCATTTATTGAAAAATTATCTGATTTCAGCTTCTTAAATGTGAATATTCTCTGGTTTATTTCACTCATCTCTGGCAGTAAACTAAATATCTTTGGGTTGTGGATGAAATAAAACATTTAAAGGTGTCATCTTGGAGTCTGGACAACATTGGCTGACATTTATCACTATTTTTTTTCTTTTTTTTTTTACATTTTATGGACCTAACAACTAATAGTGAAAATAATCATTAGTTGTAGGCCCCCACATGTGGAAAGAACCTGCACTACACTGGAAAAAAAAAACTTAAAGAAGCATTACAATTGGTAAAACCTGAATGAATTAAGTTGTTTGAACTTAAGTTAGCAAGTTAGATCAACTCTAACTTACAAACTTAAGTTCAAACAACTTAATTCATTCAGGTTTTGCCAGTTGTAACACTTTTTAAAAGTTGGTTCAACTGTTCTCTTTTTTCAGTGTAGGGTTTGGTATGTGATGTTTGTTCGTGCTGCTTGACTTTTACAACATCCCTAGTCTACATGGTACCGTTTTGGAAGTCAGCCTGTACAGTCTTTGTGTGCGAGTCAGGGACGTGCTCTCGTTCTATGGAAGCTGTGGTCTGTGTGTTTGGCGCACGATCAGCTCCATCTGTAACACACTCTGAAACATTTTCTAAAAGGTGATTAATGTTCTTTCTTGGGTAGGGGTTGTGGCCAAGCAATTAGTCTTCTTGCTTCCGGCACAGACAGTTCCCGGTTCGAGACCCTGTCCATTCTCCATGTAATGCGTGTTGCCTCAAGAAGTGCATCTGGTGTAAAACTTGTGACAAAACATGTTGACTGTGGAGATCCCGAGTGAAACGAGGAAGAAGCCGATGGGACTTGCTTTTATGATGTTACTCATCTGTTTACTGAACATGAATGTATATATTTAACTGAGTTTTCTCATTTTTTTAATGTGATGGTGAAAGTTTTGTCAAGAAGTTGTTGCTGTCCTCTTATAAGAGAAACTAACTTTTATTTTCTGATCAGCATCTTATTTGAATAATTTCTGACCAGCACAACTGCTTCTAATTGAGCATCCACTAACCGTCCAGCAGGTGGTGGACATGTCTGTGGGACACAAAGCAAAGGCGCTTCTGTGATTGATTGGATGCATTAAAGTTCACCATTTGGAAACATGTTTGTGGTGTTTTCCCAATATTATAGAAACATTCTCTGATATGTTTATTAATGCATTTTTTATGCAGGATGTCAATGCCATATATATATATATATATAGAGAGAGAGAGAGAGAGAGAGAGAGAGAGAGAGAGAGAGAGAGAGAGAGAGAGAGAGCGAGAGAGAGAGAGAGAGAGTGTGTTAATAGTAGTAGGTTGCACATTTTTTTTTCTTTTTTTCATTATCATTCCACTGGGAATGGAGTCTGTTAGTGAGCTAAATTCTTTAAATTTGTTAGGTAATGCCTTTTCTGTGAGAAACCTTTATAATGAAGCAGTTGGCCATTGGAATTAAATACATTTTTTGTTTTACCTAAATTCTACTTTTGTCAATCCAATTTTGTAAATTTGTTTCTTTTAGTGATACATGTGTTGTTCCAGGTAACGGATTTATGTGGAGAAAAGTTATGTGAATAACACATTTTCCATGGCAACAGAACTTGTTGATAAAATTATGACAACTGAGATACTACAGTTACATGACAATAAGAACTGAAGACTTGAATATGTTGTGTGGAATGAAATACCTTAATGAGTCTGGAGCTTTTAAGAAGCCAGGATGTGACCTTTTGACCTCTTAAAATAGGTCAAGGTTAGCCATCTTTGAACTTGTCCAAGGTCTGTGCCTCAGGAATGTTCTCTGTGAATTTGAAGACCCTGGCAGTAATAGGACTGGACTTATCCTGAGCACAGACAGACGGATGCAAAGCCTTTGCAATACCCGATCTCACACACACACACACACATATATATATATATATATATATATAATATAGACAAGTATTCACAACCTTTGCCATAAAGCTCAAAATTGAGCTGAGATGTTTCTACAGCTTCATTGGAGTCCACCTGAGGTAAAATCAGTTGATTGGACACAATTTGGAAAGACACACACACCTGTCTACATATAAGGCCCCACAGTTGACAGTGAATGTCAGACCACAAACCAAGCATGAAGTCAAAGGAATTGTCTGTAGACCTCCAAGACAGGATTGTCTCGAGGCACACATCTGGGGAAGGGTACAAAAACATTTCTGCTGCTTTGAAGGTCCCATTGGGCACAGTGGCCTCCATCTTCTGTAAATGAAAGAACTTTGGACCCACCAGGACTCTTCTGGCTGGCTGTCTAAACTGAGCGATAGTGGGAGAAGGGCCTTAGTCAGGGAGGTGACCAAGAATCCAATGGTCACTCTGTCAGAGTTCCAACATTCCTTTGTGGAGAGAGGAGAACCTTCCAGAAGGACAAGCATCTCTGCAACAATCCACCAGTCAAGCCTGTATGGTAGAGTGGACAGATGGAAGCCATTCCTTAGTAAAAGGCACATGGCAGCCCACCTAGAGTTTCCCAAAAGGCACCTGAAGGACTCTCAGACCATGAAAAACAAAATTATCTGGTCTGATGAGACAAAGACTGAACTCTCTGGTGTGAAAGCCAGGCACCATCCCTACAGTGAAGCATGGTGGTGGCAGCATCATGCTGTGGGGATGTTTTTCAGCAGCAGGAACTGGGAGACTAGTCAGGATTGAGGGAAAGATGAATGTTGCAATGTACAGAGACATCCTGGATGAAAACCTGCTCCAGAGCGCTCTTGACCTCAGACTGGGGTGAAGGTTCATCTTTCAGCAGGACAATGACCCTAAGCACACAATCAAGATATCAAAGGAGTTACTTCAGGGCAACTCTGAATGTCCTTGAGTGGTCCACCCAGAGCCCAGATCTGAATCTGATTGAACATCTCTGAAGAGATCTGAAAATGTCTGTGCACCGACACTCCCCATCCAACCTGATGAAGCTTGAGAGGTGCTGCAAAGAGGAATGAACAAAATTCCCCAAAGATAGGTGCACCAAGCTTGTGGCATCATATTCAAAAAGACTAGAGGCTGTAATTGCTGCCAAAGGAGCATCAGTATAGTATCAATATTGTATTGAGCAAAGGGTGTGAACACTTATGTACATGTGATTTCTTAGTTTTTTATTTTTAATAAATTTGCAAAAAAAAAATGTCATGCTGTTATTATGGGGTGTTGTGAGTAGAATTTTGAGGGGGAAAATGAATTTACTCCATTTTGGAATAAGGCTGTAACATAACAAAATGTGGAAAAAATGTTCTGTGAAAACTTTATGGATACACTGTAGTTATGTACGTATATGTATGAATGTTTTGCCGTTATGGTATAAAAACAGCAAAAATTATGAGTAATTTCAGTTTGTACAGGGGTGAAAAGTTAAAGTTATTCCACTTTAGTTGGAAAAGGTGGTGCAAATTATTGGTTAATAGGATTAACAAAAGGAATAGTTTTGACTGTTGAATGCTTTGTCTCTGAAGTAGATGTCAAACAAAGTCAGTGTCCTTTGGATTCTATGACATATGTTACCCTGTTACATGATAAGTAAGAATAAAAGATGATGCAAACTGCTCCTTGTGTCTTAGTTCTGTGTTATTTGGTTGCTGTGTCTATTTTACATTTTGTCCTGGGATGGGAAATATGCAGACAATGGCCAAAAGTCTGCAAGTTGTGGTCAGTTGTAACAAAAAGATGTGGCAACACACAGCAGCTGATGCTTGTTAACGTGACCAGTAGATTTGTTAACATTTTTCCACACTCTGACTCCACAGAGTTTGGACAAGATGGTAGTATTTTTTGTTTCTCATCTACAGTAGTGTTCAGAATAATAGTAGTGCTATGTGACTATGTGACTAAAAAGATTAATCCAGGTTTTGAGTATATTTCTTATTGTTACATGGGAAACAAGGTACCAGTAGATTCTCACAAATCCAACAAGACCAAGCATTCATGATATGCACACTCTTAAGGCTATGAAATTGGGCTATTAGTAAAAAAAAAAGTAGAAAAGGGGGTGTTCACAATAATACAACCCCTGGCAAAAATTATGGAATCACCGGCTTAGGAGGATGTTCATTCAGTTGTTTAATTTTGTAGAAAAAAAGCAGATCACAGACATGACACAAAACTAAAGTCATTTCAAATGGCTTTAAGAAACACTATAAAAAAAAATGTGGCAGTCAGTAACGGTTACTTTTTTAGACCAAGCAGAGGGAAAAAATATGGAATCACTCAATTCTGAGGAAAAAAATATGGACTCACACAATTCTGAGGAATAAATTATGGAATCACCCTGTAAATTTTCATCCCTAAAACTAACACCTGCATCAAATCAGATCTGCTCGTTAGTCTGCGTCTAAAAAGGAGTGATCACACCTTGGAGAGCTGTTGCACCAAGTGGACTGACATGAATCATGGCTCCAACACGAGAGATGTCAATTGAAACAAAGGAGAGGATTATCAAACTCTTAAAAGAGGGTAAATCATCACGCAATGTTGCAAAAGATGTTGGTTGTTCACAGTCAGCTGTGTCTAAACTCTGGACCAAATACAAACAACATGGGAAGGTTGTTAAAGGCAAACATACTGGTAGACCAAGGAAGACATCAAAGCATCAAGACAGAAAACTTAAAGCAATATGTCTCAAAAATAAAAAATGCACAACAAAACAAATGAGGAACGAATGGGAGGAAACTGGAGTCAACGTCTGTGACCGAACTGTAAGAAACCGCCTAAAGGAAATGGGATTTACATACAGAAAAGCTAAACAAAAGCCATCATTAACACCTAAACAGAAAAAACCAAGGTTACAATGGGCTACGGAAAAGCAATCGTGGACTGTGGATGACTGGATCAAAGTCATATTCAGTGATGAATCTCGAATCTGCATTGGGCAAGGTGATGATGCTGGAACTTTTGTTTGGTGCCGTTCCAATGAGATTTATAAAGATGACTGTCTGAAGAGAACATGTAAATTTCCACAGTCATTGATGATATGGGGCTGCATGTCAGGTAAAGGCACTGGGGAGATGGCTGTCATTACATCATCAATAAATGCACAAGTTTACGTTGATATTTTGGACACTTTTCTTATCGCATCAATTGAAAGGATGTTTGGGGATGATGAAATCATTTTTCAAGATTTTAATGCATCTTGCCATAGAGCAAAAACTGTGAAAACATTCCTTGCAAAAAGACACATAGGGTCAATGCCATGGCCTGCAAATAGTCTGTCTCTTAATCCAACTGAAAATCTTTGGTGGAAGTTGAAGAAAATGGTCCATGACAAGGCTCCAACCTGTAAAGCTGATCTGGCAACAGCAATCAGAGAAAGTTGGAGCCAGATTGATGAAGAGTACTGTTTGTCACTCATTAAGTCCATGACTCAGAGACTGCAAGCTGTTATAAAAGCCAGAGGTGGTGCAACAAAATACTCGTGGTGTGTTGGAGCGTTCTTTTGTTTTTCATGATTCATAATTTTTTCCTCAGAATTGAGTGATTCCATATTTTTTTCCTTCTGCTTGGTCTAAAAAAGTAACTGTTACTGACTGCCACAATTTTTTTTCCTGATTTCTTATAGTGTTTCTTAAAGCCAGAAAGTTGCCATTTGAAATGACTTTAGTTTTGTGTCATGTCTGTGATCTGCTTTTTTTCTACAAAATTAAACAACTGAATGAACATCCTCCGAGGCCGGTGATTCCATAATTTTTGCCAGGGGTTGTAGTATCATCTGCTGTTGACACTACAAACTCAAAACTATTATGTTCAAACTGCTTTTTAGCAATCCTGTGAATCACTAAACTAGTATTTAGTTGTATAACCACAGTTTTTCATGATTTCTTCACATCTGTGAGGCATTAATTTTTTTGGTTTGGAACCAAGATTTTGCTGGTTTACTAGTGTGCTTGGGGTCATTGTCTTGTTAAAACACCCATTTCAAGGGCATGTCCTCTTCAGCATAAGGCAACATGACCTCTTCAAGTATTTTGACATATCCAAACTTATCCATGACACCTGGTATGTGATATATAGGCCCAACACCATAGTAGGAGAAACATGCCCATATCATGATGCTTGCACCACCATGCTTCACTGTCTTCACTGTGAACTGTGGCTTGAATTCATAGTTTGGGGGTCGTCTCACAAACTGTCTGCAGCCCTTGGACCCAAAAAGAAAAATTTTACTCTCATCAGTCCAAAAAATATTCCTCCATTTCTCTTTAGGCCAGTTGATGTGTTCTTTGGCAAATTGTAACCTCTTCTGCACGTCTTTTATTTAACAGAGGGACTTTGCGGGGGATTCTTACAAATAAATTAGCTTCACACAAGCGTCTTCTAACTGTCACAGCACTTACAGGTAACTCCAGACTGTCTTTGATTATCCTGGAGCTGATCAATGGGTGAGCCTTTGCCATTCTGGTTTGATGGTTGTTTTCTGTTTTCTTCCACACGTCTGTTTTTTTTTTTTGTTTTGTTTTTTTGTCCATTTTAAAGCATTGGCGATCATTGTAGATGAACAGCCTATAATTTTTTGCACCTGCGTATAAGTTTTTCCCTCTCCAATCAACTTTTTAATCAAACTACGCTGTTCTTCTGAACAATGTCTTGAACGTCCCATTTTCCTCAGGCTTTCAAAGAGAAAAGCATGTTCAACAGGTGCTGGCTTCATCCTTAAATAGGGGACACCTGATTTACACCTGTTTGTTCCACAACATTGATGAACTCACTGAGTGAATGCCACATTACTATTATTGTGAACACCCCCTTTTCTACTTTTTTTTACTAATAGCTCAATTTCATAGCCTTAATGCCGCGTTCACACCAGGCGTGACATGAGTGACTGCAGCCACAGGTTGCCATGTAATCCCTATGTAAGGACGCGTTTTGGCGGCAAACCGCGCAGCGCGACGAGATGGAGGCGAGTGAAGCGATTTTGAGAGTTTTGCGCGTTTGTGGCGCGATATTGCGTTGCCTCACGTCGCGCTGCCCTACTCCCCAAGTTCAAAAATCTGAACTTCTTTGTCTAGTCGCGCCGCGATGACCAATCAGGGACTGAATATGTAGTGACGTGGAGATGTCTGGACTTTGACTGAAGATGTGAACATGTCCAGTATCTGGTAGCAGCCTGTGAGCAGGACTTATGTCTCTTTTGTCCTTTATTTCACAATTATGACAGAGTTTTTGCCAGCTGCAGCAAGCAGCTGAGTTTTTTTTTTTTTTAATTGTTTACATGTGTGCGTGTGAACGGGACAGTTGATCCTCAAACTGGGTCTCGCAGAGGTGGAACGACCGCTGAAAGCATCCGTCACCCAGACACAGCTCCTGCAGCAAATAATGATACTCTCTGTATTGGGAGCTTTTCACAACAACTCGCTCCGTGTGATCAAGGTCCATCATGTTAGCTTGACTGACAACCGGAGCCGGCGAGCGGAATGGAAGCTCCTCCTATTTGATGATGCACCGGGGCGAATTTTCACAGCAAAAGTCCACCCAAGCAGAGCGACACACCGGGCAAAGGAGGCGCGTCCGTCGCCTGGCGACCCACGCGAATTTGTAGCGTCTGATCGCACCCGGTGTGAACGCGGCATAGAGTGTGCATATCATGAATGCTTGGTCTTGTTGGATTTGTGAGAATCTACTGGTACCTTGTTTCCCATGTAACAATAAGAAATATACTCAAAATCTGGATTCATCTTTTTAGTCACATAGCACTACTATTATTCTGAACACTACTGTATGTCCTGCATACTTACCAGGGGTGCAGACAGAGGACACGGACCCCAGCTGAAATCTGATTGGTCCTTGAAGTGCCCATATCCTCTTAAAACAAATTTGTTGTGGGATTCCCACACTGAGGCAGAAGGTGATGGTGGCTGGACATCGCTGTCACATTGCAACCAGGAATCCCTGAACTGGGCATGCCGAAGACGGCGACCAGGTCTGTAGCCATTCGCAGTCAGACGGCCAAGAAACACCCAGAAAATGCAGTCTGATAGCAAGTCACCTGCTATATATTTTTTGATCAATTTCAAGTTTTTTTTTCCATGAACTAGCAGGGTTCCCAAGCAATGCCCAAGTGTGAGAGTTCTTTGACATTTGTGATTGCTTTACCTCCAATAATCCAGGTTTTAGATAATTGATAATTGATCCCTGGATTCAACAGTGTAACAGTTTAAGAATAATGTACTATGTCATTTATAAAAAGATATAAAGATTTGTGAGCTTAATGTTAAAAAGATTAAAAGGTAGTGTAACCCACTTCTGACTATGCACACGTCAGTACCTAGGCTCATAGGAGCTAAGAGTAACAGCAATGACCAGTGGACACAGGTATAAGTGGTTATTATGAATTTCTTTTATTTTTGGAAAACCATACTGCACAATATAATGACAATATAATACACGGACAGAGCCAGATGTGTGGTTTCATGTGGCTCTCATCTCACTCTTTTCCCAAACACCTGCAGGAGCGCGCTGAGGAGCACTAGAATGAGACTTTTAGTTGACTTGGCATCACTGTCATTCTTCAGCATACTGCAGCAATGAAACTGAATGTGGTGCAGCAGGGTTTAATTGTGCGCACGTCAGAGAAGAACGCTGTCGCGCTGTATTAAGGATCACCACTAATCAAGACGGATCAACACGCTCAGTTGCGACCTCCACGACATGAGGCAAAATGAGGGTGGTGCGTGACATTCGTGGAAGATTATTTGACAGCCAAAAACATGCTCCGTGAAAATCACTAATATCATGCACCAACACGTGCTATGAAGAAACCTATTCAGATGCGTTAAATCACGTTAATGTCAGGAATGTGCCATGAATGACATAAATGTGACATTTGTAAGGCGTCTTGCCTATGTGTAAATGCACCATTAGCCAGAAGATGAAGCTGGAAAAAAACTTCCTTGCAATGTGCATAAATGTGAAAAGTTGACTTGTAATGACTGTGTACATTTGATAACACTTGAAAGTAACTACACGTAAATGATCTCATTCTGTGTCAGATGCAGGGAGGATGACTAAAAGTGTTGCCTACAGGAATCTTTTTGATCCAAGCAAGAGGCCATCAAGCCACTGGTCAAATCACTGAAAAGTCTTGTCTGCCAACTTGGTGATCCATTCTGTACGGCCACAAGAGACACAGTTGACTGTAACTCCCGCCACTTCTCTGTCACCCTCTGTTAATGATGTTTTCCTGGCTGCCAACTCTTGTGAGGAGCCAATGGAAATGCTCAGTCATCTCCCCCGAAACTGTTTTTATAAAGCGCCAAACTGTTGGTCAGATGGACAGTCCACCGTGGTTTGCGCAGCGTGATGGTAGGATAATCAATCAATCAATCAATTTTTTTTTATATAGCGCCAAATCACAACAAACAGTTGCCCCAAGGCGCTAACAGCGATAACAGCATCTCTGTTCCGCCAAGTGTACACCAAAGCTAATTTGATGAAAAATCACTGATAAGACAGTAAATCCCCTTCTGGCCAAATTGCTCCGATACCAATCACCTGCAAAAAATCTTCCTTCATTAAAATATGGAAGGCAAATGAAAAAGAGGCTAAAGTGGCCTTTTCTAAGCTCATGCAGCAGTTGAATCACAGAAACCTGAAAGTGGAGGAATGTGGATTGCTTGTCTGTGCACAATATCCCAACATCACAACCTCGCTCGATCTCGTGGAAATCAATTGCCCAGGTTCTGTAGCTGCCACGGCCCCCACAGCTGGTAGCCCATCATCCATCCATCCATCCATCCATTTTCTTCCGCTTTATCTGGAGTCAGGTTGTGGGGGCAGCAGCTCAAGCAAAGCCGCCCAGACCTCCCGATCCACACACACCTCCCCCAGCTCCTCCAGGGGAACCCCGAGGCATTCCCAAGCCAGCCGAGAGATGTAGTCCCTCCAGCGTGTCCTGGGTCTTCCCCGGGGCCTCCTCCCGATGGGACGTGCCCGGAACACCTCTCTAGCGAGGCGTCCAGGGGGCATCTGGAAAAGATGCCTGAGCCACCTCAGCTGGCTCCTTTCGATGTGGAGGAGCATGGTGAGATTCATCTTAAAACAAGTGATGCTTATTTCACACAAACACAAGGCCAAATGGGAGTCACAAATACAGTGCTGTGAAAAAGTTAGTGCCCCCTTGAGCTTTTACGTGTTTTAATTCTTTTAGGACATCAAACAACAAAACAAAAATCCAGGCTTTCTTTGTATATTAAAATTTCTAAAATGATGCCCTTCAAACTCACAGGGAAAAGTAACCTCTACATCATGAATTAAAAATCTAAAAGCCAAAATGATGGTGTGAATAAGTAAGTGCCCCCTTTAGTACAGCACATACAAACCATCACTTTTACATTCAATCTTCTTCGGGCAAGTCAGGGGACGGATACATGAACATTTCCAAGTCAGTGAATATGTCTTGGTCTTTATTTACATTAATATGTAGAAATACAAACAGTATGGTACTCAATGGTAAATCTGTGTTGAGCAGACGGTTCTCAAAAACTAAGGGACTGTGAAAGAAGGAGACGAGTGAGGATTTAGCAAAAAAGGCAAACTGAGTTCATATTTCTCCTGAATTACAATACATACAAATTTTAGAAGAAGTTTTCAAAATTCTTTATGATGTAAAAACAGTATTCCCAATAGACTTGAACATGACTTTTTCTGATGTTGGAACATGTTTATTGTCGGTGAGATTTTAGTCTTAGTAGCAAAACTGCTACTGGTCAGTACACATTTAAGGAACTAGAGGGCCAAGCAAATTACTTCACCCAGCACATACAGCAATTATGTCATCAACAGCTGGCATCAAAACTGTAGGCATGGTGTTTTTCAAAATCCTGAACCACTTGATACAATTGATGGCTCGTTCAACATGTATCCGTAGGTTGGCAACATATTTGGTTTTTGCAACATCAAGGGTTGACATTTGGTTCTATCCGTTGGCAGACAGAGGAATTACCAGAGTTCTTCTGCCTTTGTGACAAGAGTTCGTTTTCCAATTCAGAAATTTTCTGCCACAGCTTCAGGATCTCCCACTCCTTGTCCATACATCTGAGGCATGTGGAAGAAGAGTGGGTACATTTCAGGAAGTAATTGTGTTCATTTTGTGAAGCAAACTGATGACCTGAAGAAACAGTCCCAACTGGTACACTGTCACACGCAGGATGGCAACAATCATCTGGATCAGGAGCGCTTTCACATTCTTTGGTGTTGATGATCTTCTCTTTCTTTGTTTTAATTACTGCCGTCCTCTTGATGGTTCGTCTCCCTTTCTCCAGTCGCGAAGCGCTGCCCATAAGAATGGTCGGGTACGAGTGTTCCGGTGTTGGCCTTCCATCTTCAAAATGCTTGCTAAAAACCCTGGAATCTTTGTTCGGGGTCCAGCTCTTCCAGACGTGCTCCGGATCCCTGCGACCAACATTCCTGATCCATGTCTTCCTGGTCTCCTCCTCTCTTGGAAATGGGAACAGTTGGAAGCGAGGCTCACACAAACAACTGCCAACACCAAGGTTCATTCCATGAAGTTCACAGGTTTTCTGTTTCCATTTCTTGAGATGATATGTGCTGCTGTTACAGTTTTGCACACAGCAGTAGACGCTGGGCATCTGAAATCGGAATTAAAACAGGTCACATACACTGGTATACCTGTTACTTAGCCCCCTATTACCGTACATTTTTTTTGTAATTATGACCTACCATCTATAGGTGTACATGCACACGTTGATGTAAAAGCTTGGCAAAAATTCACACGATTGAGAAAATCAATAATAGCTGATAAACATTCTGTTAGGCAATGGATGAAAGCAGACAAACTTCATAAGGATTTTGAACGGAAGCCTGTTAACAACGACAAAACAGTTTTTATGGACAAAATGCTGCTTGTTGGCTGTAAGATGGTGTTCTTTGACACAGTTCCCTGGGTGTGATGAGCCAAACAGAACTGCTTTAGATCACAGAAACCCTCTGCGGACTGCGAACCCTCCTGCAGCCAGTGAGAAAATATCTGTCCTTTTCCCCGCGTTAAACCCGGAAGTGAACTTACAAGCGCGCTCATTGGTTGGTTGTGGTTGGGTGTATATGCTCGCGTATTTACTTTATTGAACCATCGGTTGGGTGTATAGTCACTCCGTTCTAATATGAGAGTGGCTATACGCCCAACTGTTGGGTCAATAAACTAAATTCACGAGCATATACGTTCAATCACGACCGACCAATGAGCGCACTTTTAAGTTAACTTCCGGTTTCAACGTGGGAGGGAAAAAAGGCGGATATTTTTTCGCTGGCTGCGGGAGGGTTTGCACCCTGCGGAGGGGCTGTGATCTAAAGCCTTTCTGTTTGGCTCATCACACCCAGGGAACTGTGTCAAACTAACACCATCTTACAGCCAACAAGCAGCATTTTGTTCAAAAACCGTTTCGTTGTTAACAGGCTTCCGTTCAAAATGCTTATGAAGTTTGTCTGCTTTCATCCATTGCGGTGTTTTCGCAGTAATTAAAGATGGCGCCGTTAAATGTGTCAAACATACGCCACAACAGAGCCTTAAAGTGGTGTAAAAAATGTAGTTTAGATGCACAAAACATGTCAAATACACGATCACAGTTGGGCGAATAAGATAAGACATTATATTTATGTGCCCAACGGTTGTGCATGTAACGCTCAATGTATGACTTATCTGCCCAACGGTTGGGCGAATAAGGTAGGACATTATATTTATTTGCCCAACGGTTGGGTGTATAGCCTTTGCCTTCTAATATAGGCTTTCTCAAACATCATCTGTGATTTGTACATTATAATGTTGCCTTGGAATCTTCCTATGGTCTCTGTGTACAGAACGAGTGGGCTCGAAACACCAAAACAGCTCAGACAAATGAGACTTTAGACAGTTGTTTGACTGACACTGTCACTGATCGACCGAGCTTCCTGTTTACGTTTTTACACCTCTCGACCTTTGAACCCACAGAAGTCATGCATGCGCATTCTCAGAGTGTGAAAAGTCTTTACTCTGAACCCTTTTTAACATAGGATTTTAGATTTTAATAAGATAAAGGAAATACATTGTTTATAATTAACAAAATTAACATAGATTACAACTTTGCTGCTTTTACCCATCTTAATGAACTTAAAATGACATTTTACCTTTCTACTGAGTACAGCTTTAACCTTCAGTCACATATAGCGTAGGTGACTAAGCATTTCAGTGTTAAAAGTCTCACAATGTGCTTATTTTAGTAGTACAGGATGAATCAATATGAATTTTTGACTCAACCATCAAATCAATACTTTTTAGTACATTACATTCTTCAAAAACAAACATAAAATGTGCAACACACCTTTAATTGCAGCTAGCATGGTCACCCTGTGGTTATTTCCACATACACACTCATTATGAACAAGCAAAAAAACTAGGCCGTCTTCAACAGGAGAAGCCAGGACAAATAAGTGCTTCTTCGACGGTTCTCCAATCTCTAAAACAGAATTTTAATCAGTTTACATCATTGACTAAATCATTTCTTAGTTTTAGTGCAAAACAAGCACATTTTCATACCCCTTTCTATCGTTTTTCAACCCTCACAGAAGAAACAGAAGCAGTGCTCAGTCCGTGCATTATATGTTAAGCTACCGCAAATATTATAGCATACTACTTCCGGTTTCACCCAAAATAAAGTTCCAGTTTTTCTAAATAAAATCCATAGTACAGTAAATGACTAAAAATTATTATTTAACCCATCTTTAGATGGGTTACAGTAGTATAGAAAAGCTCAAAGCCAATCAGTAGATTACTGACAGCATCTTATGAGATTAAAGGCAACATTCTGAAATTCCAAACATCAAAGGCATCATAAAATGCAGATTAAAATTATCATAAAACATCATAAGAGACATTTATATGATATTTGTCTTCAAACAGTCCAGGTTTGTACATAAAATGTCATTTAAATCTTAATGATGATTGATGTTAATGATGTTTTGAATGTTGCCTTTAATCTCAGAACATTCTAGTTGTTATCAGCTGGCTGATTTTAATCTTTTTCAATACTGTCTTTAGTCTTCTTTTTTTTTACTTTGTAGGATTGCGGTTCAGTGAGCCTTAGTGGCAGTTTGGCATTTGGTGGAAGCAGCAGGAAAATACTGAACTTCTGAATTTGAACTGGATCTTTCTGTTGGAGTTCCGTACTAAGGTTTGTTTATGTCAAAGTAATAACTGGTGAATGAACTGCATTTACACAGCACTTTCCCCATCCGATGTAGGTAAAACTGAAGACCATATCTGCTTAACTCAAATGGTTTGGAGCCAATAGTACAGCTTGGTTCCTCTGTACAGCGGTGGGTCACAAACCCGTGATAACTCCTCTCCCAAGACAGCAGATGAAAATATTGCAGGAATATTGTCCAGAAAGTTTAAAATTAGCTACCAATATATATATATATATAATTTGCATAATCATTCAAATCAACAACATTTCATTTAAAATAACAAAACCATATGCTAATAAATGTCAGCAAACATATTTTAAGATTGGCCTTAAATAACTGAACCAAACATTCTGATATTGATTGTCAAATTGTTGCATAAAGTGGAAGTGCCATGAACAAAGGTCCTTGTTATGTTATATATTGATTATTTATGTAACCAAGTGAAGTAATATTTAGCTGATAGTAAATCTGTTGTAATTTAAATTACAGTTGTTGAACTGAAAATTAAATTGACTGATGGCATAATTATAGTGAGTATTCTCACTATATCCTCTTCATGCAGAGTTTTGACTCCTCCCATCCAAGAGGAGGTATTCGTTCGCTTGTCAAGTCAAATCAAATAGATATTTAAAATCCTTTGTCCCATCTGCCATTAGATTCCTTAATAGGCTCTAGGTGAACTTGTTGGGAACAATATACTGTACTGTAATTTGTGATGATTATGTATGTATGTATGTATGTATTGATTTGTATTATCACATGTGCCATGTGAGATTTTATTGTCTAATTCTGAAATTTTGCTGCAAACCAAATTGCCCTCTGGGGACATTAAAGAGTTTCAGTTCATTTCAATTCAGGGTATAATCACATGTAGAATGCAAAATTGCATAAAATGAGTTCAGTGCTCAGGACTCAGTGCTTCTCTCTGGTTATAGCTCACACATTCTCTTTATTCAGGCAGTGTTTTAATAATAACAACAACAACAACAACAATAATAATAATAATACATTTCATTTAAAACTAGAAGCACTCAGAGAGTGCAAACCTCCGCCAAGGCCATGGGGTCACTGACGGCATAACATCTACACGCCGTGGAAACATTGAACCTAAAAAAATGTAACAATGATGTTTGCTCAGTAGTAAAAAAAAGTTTCATCTGCTGTGACTGGATAGCATGTATCCTTAGCGCTTGGCATCACAGTTTATTGCAACTTGCACCTTTCCCAGAAGCTACTGTCATCTGAGCACTGATACTGATATTGCATGTGCTTATAGACAAAAACAAATAATTGACAAAATTCAATTTATTATTCAACTAAACTGCAAATATATGAATTTTTTAACATTTATGAAACACTTCTCTAAACAAGGCCATAGGGTCACTGACCCTAAAGAGATTCCCTCCTTGGCACAGTGATCTATTTCTTTTTGTCTCTTTCTTTAAAATTGTATATAATAATCATTAGATTATTAATATATAAACAAAAATAAATGTAAGAAATATTACAATTTGAAAACAAATGCACCCGAACGTGATGACAGCTGCAACTGCTTAATGCTAACTTTTAACATTGAAAATGCCATAGACATGCTAACGCGTAAGCATCGGGATCCGGATCGTGACCACTAAAATTTGATCACTTGTTCCTCTTGTCATTTCCAACCACTCCACAAAATTTCATCAAACAAAAATAAATTTAAGAAATATTACAATTTGAAAACAAATGCGTTCGGGTACATGATCAAATCAAATCAAATCAATTTTATTTATATAGCGCCAAATCACAACAAACAGCTGCCCCAAGGCGCTTTATATTGTAAGGCAAGGCCATACATTAATTACAGAAAAACCCCAACGGTCAAAACGACCCCCTGTGAGCAAGCACTTGGCGACAGTGGGAAGGAAAAACTCCCTTTTAACAGGAAGAAACCTCCAGCAGAGCCAGGCTCAGGGAGGGGCAGTCTTCTGCTGGGACTGGTTGGGGTTGAGGGAGAGAACTAGGAAAAAGACATGCAGTGGAGGGGAGCAGAGATCAATCACTAATGATTAAATGCAGAGTGGTGCATACAGAGCAAAAAGAGAAAGAAACAGTGCATCATGGGAACCCCCCAGCAGTCTAAGTCTATAGCAGCATAACTAAGGGATGGTTCAGGGTCACCTGATCCAGCCCTAACTATAACCTTTAGCAAAAAGGAAAGTTTTAAGCCTAATCTTAAAAGTAGAGAGGGTGTCTGTCTCCCTGATCTGAATTAGGAGCTGGTTCCAGAGGAGAGGAGCCTGAAAGCTGAAGGCTCTGCCTCCCATTCTACTCTTACAAACCCTAGGAACTACAAGTAAGCCTGCAGTCTGAGAGCGAAGCGCTCTATTGGGGTGATATGGTACTATGAGGTCCCTAAGATAAGATGGGACCTGGTTATTCAAAACCTTATAAGTAAGAAGAATAATTGTAAATTCTATTCTAGAATTAACAGGAAGCCAATAAAGAGAGGCCAATATGGGTGATGCTAACTGCTGCTGATGCTAACTTAATGCTAACTTTTAACATTGAAAATGCCATAGACATGCTAACGCATTAGCATCGGGATCCAGATCGTGATCCGGATCACCACTAAAATTTAATCACTTGTTCCTCTTGTCATTTCCAACCACTCCACAAAATTTCATCAAAATCCATTCAAAACATTTTTAGTTATCCTGCTGACAGACAGACAAACAAACAAACGTGACCGAAAACATAACCTCCTTGGCAGAGGTAACAATTTAGATTTAGGTCAAATCTCAAAGTGCTGCAAGATTAAAGCATTGTTAAAAAGGCAGATAAAAAATTCACATAAAACATTGTAAGAGACATTTATATGATATTTGTGATTTGCTTGTTTTCAAACAGATGTTAGATCCCTGGATTTAACAGGGTAACAGTCTGAGAATAATATAACATAAAATGACACTTTAAATATAATGAAGATTGATGTTATTGATGTTTTGAATACTAGAATGTTGCCTTTAATCTTTAATATTTAAAGCATTCTTTGCTATTTATTTACTTGGCTTTAATCTTTTTCAATGCTTTAATCTTTTTTTACTATATAGGTCTGTGGTTCAGTCAGAATTTGGTGGCAGTTTGGCATTTGGTGATAGCAGCAGTGAAATACTAAACTTCTGAATTTGAAGCAAATCTTTCTGTTGGACTTCAATTCTAAGGTTTGTGTATGTCAAAGTATGACTCTTTGTGAAATGGTGAATGAACTGCATTTACACAGCACTTTGTCCATCAGGTGAAACTGAAGGCCATATCTGCTTAACTCAAATGGTTTGGAGCCAATAGTACAGCTTGGTTCCTCTGTACAGCGGTGGGTCACAAACCCGTGATAACTCCTCTCCCAAGACAGCAGATGAAAATATTGCAGGAATATTGTCCAGAAAGTTTAAAATTAACTACCAATATAACTCATTTAATTTGCATAATCATTCAAGTCAACAACATTTCATTTAAAATAACAAAACCATATGCTAATAAATGTCAGCAAACATATTTACAGTAAACATACACTGCATTTAATCTATTATTAGACGCAATTGGCTTTGCTCAAAATGTAAATGAGTCCACCCACCACTTTAATCATATCTTAGATCTTGTTCTGACTTATGGTATGGAAATTGAAGACTTAACAGTATTCCCTGAAAACTCCCTTCTGTCTGATCATTTCTTAATAACATTTACATTTACTCTGATGGACTACCCAGCAGTGGGGAATACGTTTCATTACACTAGAAGTCTTTCAGAAAGCACTGTAACTAGGTTTAAGGATATGATTCCTTCTTTATGTTCTCTAATGCCATATACCAACACAGTGCAGAGTAGCTACCTAAACTCTGTAAGTGAGATAGAGTATCTCGTCAATAGTTTTACATCCTCATTGAAGACAACTTTGGATGCTGTAGCTCCTCTGAAAAAGAGTGCTTTAAATCAGAAGTGCCTGACTCTGTGGTATAACTCACAAACTCGCAGCTTAAAGCAGATAACCTGTAAGTTGGAGAGGAAATGGCGTCTCATTAATTTAGAAGATCTTCACTTAGCCTGGAAAAAGAGTCTGTTGCTCTATTCTATGGGTGAGATATGCTCTCTCCTTCTAGTCCCCGTTAGTACTCTAGCTGCAGCATTTTGAATTAACTGAAGGCTTTTCAGGGAACTTTTAGGACAACCTGATAATAATGAATTACAATAGTCCAGCCTAGAGGAAATAAATGCATGAATTAGTTTTTCAGCATCACTCTGAGACAAGACCTTTCTAATTTTAGAGATATTGCGTAAATGCAAAAAAGCAGTCCTACATATTTGTTTAATATGCACTTTGAATGACATATCCTGATCAAAAATGACTCCAAGATTTCTCACAGTATTACTAGAGGTCAGGGTAATGCCATCCAGAGTAAGGATCTGGTTAGACACCATGTTTCTAAGATTTGTGGGGCCAAGTACAATAACTTCAGTTTTATCTGAGTTTAAAAGCAGGAAATTAGAGGTCATCCATGTCTTTATGTCTGTAAGACAATCCTGCAGTTTAGCTAATTGGTGTGTGTCCTCTGGCTACATGGATAGATAAAGCTGGGTATCATCTGCGTAACAATGAAAATTTAAGCAATGCCGTCTAATAATACTGCCTAAGGGAAGCATGTATAAAGTGAATAAAATTGGTCCTAGCACAGAACCTTGTGGAACTCCATAATTAACCTTAGTCTGTGAAGAAAATTCCCCATTTACATGAACAAATTGTAATCTATTAGATAAATATGATTCAAACCACCGCAGCGCACTGCCTTTAATACCTATGGCATGCTCTAATCTCTGTAATAAAATGTTATGGTCAACAGTATCAAAAGCAGCACTGAGGTCTAACAGAACAAGCACAGAGATGAGTCCACTGTCTGAGGCCATAAGAAGATCATATATAACCTTCACTAATGCTGTTTCTGTACTATGATGAATTCTAAAACCTGACTGAAACTCTTCAAATAGACCATTCCTCTGCAGATGATCAGTTAGCTGTTTTACAACTACCCTTTCAAGAATTTTTGAGAGAAAAGGAAGGCTGGAGATTGGCCTATAATTAGCTAAGATAGCTGGGTCAAGTGATGGCTTTTTAAGTAATGGTTTAATTACTGCCACCTTAAAAGCCTGTGGTACATAGCCAACTAATAAAGATAGATTGATCATATTTAAGATCGAAGCATTAAATAATGGTAGGGCTTCCTTGAGCAGCCTGGTAGGAATGGGGTCTAATAGACATGTTGATGGTTTGGATGAAGTAACTAATGAAAATAACTCAGACAGAACAATCTGAGAGAAAGAGTCTAACCAAAATACCGGCATCACTGAAAGCAGCCAAAGATAACGATACGTCTTTGGGATGGTTATGAGTATTTTCTTCTCTAATAGTTAAAATTTTATTAGCAAAGAAAGTCATGAAGTCATTACTAGTTAAAGTTAAAGGAATACTCGGCTCAATAGAGCTCTGACTCTTTGTCAGCCTGGCTACAGTGCTGAAAAGAAACCTGGGGTTGTTCTTATTTTCTTCAATTAGTGATGAGCAGTAAGATGTCCTAGCTTTACGGAGGGCTTTTTTATAGAGCAACAAACTCTTTTTCCAGGCTACGTGAAGATCTTCTAAATTAGTGAGACGCCATTTCCTCTCCAGCTTACAGGTTAACTGCTTTAAGCTGCGAGTTTGTGAGTTATGCCACGGAGTCAGGCACTTCTGATTTAAAGCTCTCTTTTTCAGAGGAGCTACAGCATCCAAAGTTGTCTTCAATGAGGATGTAAAACTATTGACGAGATACTCTATCTCACTTACAGAGTTTAGGTAGCTACTCTGCACTGTGTTGGTATATGGCATTAGAGAACATAAAGAAGGAATCATATCCTTAAACCTAGTTACAGCGCTTTCTGAAAGACTTCTAGTGTAATGAAACTTATTCCCCACTGCTGGGTAGTCCATCAGAGTAAATGTAAATGTTATTAAGAAATGATCAGACAGAAGGGAGTTTTCAGGGAATACTGTTAAGTCTTCAATATCCAAAATTGTTGCATAAAGTGGAAGTGCCATGAACAAAGGTCCTTGTTATGTTATATATTGATTATTTATGTAACCAAGTGAAGTAATATTTAGCTGATAGTAAATCTGTTGTAATTTAAATTACAGTTGTTGAACTGAAAATTAAATTGACTGATGGCATAATTATAGTGAGTATTCTCACTATATCCTCTTCATGCAGAGTTTTGACTCCTCCCATCCAAGAGGAGGTATTCGTTCGCTTGTCAAGTCAAATCAAATAGATATTTAAAATCCTTTGTCCCATCTGCCATTAGATTCCTTAATAGGCTCTAGGTGAACTTGTTGGGAACAATATACTGTACTGTAATTTGTGATGATTATGTATGTATGTATGTATGTATGTATTGATTTATTTATATTAATCTTCTTCAATACTGTCTTTAATCTTTTTTACTTTATAGGTCTGTGGTTCAGTCAGAATTCAGTGGCAGTTTGGCATTTGGTGATAGCAGCAGTGAAATACTAAACTTCTGAATTTGAAGCGAATCTTTCTGTTGGACTTCAGTTCTAAGGTTTGTGTATGTCAAAGTATCACTCTTTGTGAAATGGTGAATGAACTGCATTTACACAGCACTTTCCCCTCAGAGGCAGGTGAAACTGAAGTCCATATCTGCTTAACTCAAATGATTTGGAGCCAATCGTACAACTTGGTTCAAAAAGTATTGGGACAGTATTTTGTTGGTAGATTGTGGGGTGTGCTGAAATGTGATCATAATAAAACTGGGTGAGTGGGAGAAGCCAATTCAAGTATCCAGTATAATTTCCCAGTGCTCTGAGCACCTTGGTCTACGTTCAGTTTGCTTTCTTCACAGATGTGTGGTAGTAGAAATGTTTGCAGCAGACGACCCAGATATTGTTACTTTACTTGTAAGAGACTAATCTTCACAGACAGTCGTTTGGCTCAAGATGGCGCTGGCATGCTTGGCACGCCATCTTGCACTGGTGATAGTTGTATGTTTTTTAATCATACTATGTTTGATGACAAGGTCCATTGACTCTCTGCTGAGCTATAACCGCTATGAGCTTTTGAAAATAAAATCGGCGGTGTATTCGTTGGAGGCATATCGTAATAGTGGAACTTATTTTTCCCCTCCTCTGCTGGCTAATGTTCCTGCGTACTTGCATCTTACCTGTCAAACGAAAGAGGAGACATCAAGGGAAGCGTGGGGGTACTCTTGTCAAGCTGAAGCTTTAGCTGACACATTCTGCAGATTTGTACAATATCCCCATTGAATATGTGGACTGTTTTCATCGTATCACGTCACGCTGCGCTTTGAATTTTTCTGGGGCCTGGCTGGTTCCTGTGGTCCCTCTGCTTGATGTGGAGCCCTGGACGTTACGTCAAGACACTTTGAGCTGAAGTCTCTCCAGGCATAAACCACGCCAACCTCCGAGGCCTTAGCCAGGTAGCTTCGGTGGCTAATATCCAGATTATCAACTGTGCGCTAGTTAATGCGCGCTCCGTGATGAATAAGACTTTCGTTTTGCAGGATTTCTTCTCCACATACTTTCTGGATGTATTGTTTGTGACTGAGACTTGGATCTCTGCGGGTGAGTCCTCAGCCTTTGTTGACCTGGTTCCTTCAAACTGTTCATTCATTAAAGTTCCAAGAAGCAGTGGTCGGGGTGGTGGCATTGCTGCTATTTTCAGAGACAGTTTGGCATATAAAAGTATGGTGCCTGGATGTTTTTCGTCATTTGAATTGTGCTGTTTTGAACTGGGACACCGCAACCCTGTGTTGTGCGCACTTATTTATTGCCTCCCAAGCACAACAAAGATTTTTTAAAGGATTTCTCTGACTTGCTTGCAGCTGTTATTCCACAGTATGATCGAATCCTACTTCTGGGTGATTTTAATGTTCATGTTTGCTGTCCGTCCAAGCCTTTGGCTACTGAGTTTTTAGAATTGATTGATACCTTTAATTTTATGCAACATGTTACTGAAGCAACGCACATATTTGGTCATAGGTTGGACTTGCTTTTAACTAATGGTTTTGATGTCAGTAATGTTCAGCTTTTGGATGCAGTGTTCTCTGATCACCGTCCGGTGTTATTTAATTTTATTTTGGATAGCAGTAATAAACCCAGCAGTTCTGCATGCTGTCGCCGGCAACTGAGGCCAGGAGCGGGAGATAATTTCTCCTCCCTTTTTGTTGCCTCAAAAAACAATGTAGCTGTCACATGCCAAGACACAGAACAAATTGCATCTACTTTTCTTTCGGCATGCAATACCATTATGAGCACTATTGCTCCACTCAAAGCTATGCGCCCTAAACCCAGGCAGGAGCCCTGGTTGAATGAAACTGTGCGACAGGCCAGACATGAGTGTAGGAGGGCGGAGTGCAAATGGAAGAAAGATGGACTGACCGTCTCCTATCAAATTCTTAAAAATAGGTGGAGAAAATTCCAAAATATGGTCAGGTCTGAAAATGCAAAATATTTTTCTAATTTAATTTCTGATAACTGGGATAAACCTCGTGTTCTTTTTAAAACTATTGGATCTTTGCTAAACCCTGGCCAATCCACCACTTTGGAAGTGACTCAAGTTGTTTGTAATGGCTTTTTCAAATTTCTTTTTTGATAAGGTCGCCAGTATTAGGGCTGGGATGACTGTCACTTTGGCCAGTTCAGTCATGGCTCACACCTGTTCTGCTGTGTTAGACCGGTTTGAACTTGTGTTATCTTCAGATCTATCAAACATTGTTAAAAATCTCAAACCTTCATTTTGTCCCTCAGACTG
This sequence comes from Thalassophryne amazonica, assembly GCF_902500255.1. Classification (NCBI taxonomy): domain Eukaryota; kingdom Metazoa; phylum Chordata; class Actinopteri; order Batrachoidiformes; family Batrachoididae; genus Thalassophryne; species Thalassophryne amazonica. The sequence continues at coordinate 134,725,465 of NC_047106.1, forward strand.
TATCCCCCATGACTCTTTAATAGAACTCCCAAGGACCTGCCAAATGGCAGTTATACCTTTAAATCCCAAGGACCTGCCAAATGGCAGTTATACCTTTAAATCCCAAGGTGCTGCCAAATGGCAGTTATACCTTTAAATCCCAAGGACCTGCCAAATGGCAGTTATACCTTTAAATCCCAAGGACCTGCCAAATGGCAGTTATACCTTTAAATCCCAAGGACCTGCCAAATGGCAGTTATACCTTTAAATCCCAAGGACCTGCCAAATGGCAGTTATACCTTTAAATCCCAAGGACCTGCCAAATGGCAGTTATACCTTTAAATCCCAAGGTGCTGCCAAATGGCAGTTATACCTTTAAATCCCAAGGTGCTGCCAAATGGCAGCTGCACTCCCTGGATTTACATCTCAACGACCCCCTTTCATGAGCTAATACACAGTAGCACCTTATTCAGCTTGCACATTTGTCCTCTTTGTGTCAGCAAAAATAAAAAATAGTTTCAGTTACATTTGTAAGAAGTAACTCTAAAGACAGAACCCAAGTACATAAGAAAAAAACAGATGTTTAGTTATAAAGAATAAAATAAACTTTTCAACTTTATCAGATTCTTTGACCATAAAGACATACCCATAGCTTTAGGAATGATATTTGTACCACTATTACTTCAATAGTTATTATGCTAATGTTTTGTTATTTCTATATTCTTATTATTTCTATTGTTACCAGGTGACATTTGACCTAGTTTGTCTGAACACACCTGGCACTGCCACATCTCCTTTCTGTGAACTTGTTACAAAAAACACAACACTTAGTAGAAGAAATTTAGATTCAAGATTCAAAGCTTTATTGTCATATGCACAGTACTTTGCTGCCCACACTGGATGTCCAAAATATATTATATGCTCTGTGCTATAAAGCTTAGCCATCTCTGTGTCTCTCAGTCAACAGAGTGAGTATGTGTTGTGAGCTGGCTTTCCAGCACTTGCACATTCTGATCTAATGGCCCCCATGTACATAACAAAATGTGGCCTAATGAGATGTAAAGTACCCCAGTGCTGCCATTTGGCAGCGCTTGGTAGATAGAGGAGTAGTGTAAAAATGCTGGTAATCCCAGAAGAGGTCTGGGGAACGAACAACATTTTAGACAGTTTTCAGTCAGGTTCTAAATTGTTTCACAGTACTGAGTCTGCACTTTTAAAGGTTTTTAATGACCTGCTTTTAATCACCGATTCTGGTGACTCTGCCGTTTTGGTGCTTTTGGACCTGACTGCTGCCTTCGACACAGTCGACCATGCAACCCTTTTATCCCTTCTTGAGAACTGTGTGGGTGTCAGGGGGACAGCCTTGGACTGGTTCCACTCTTACCTTACAGGCCCCTCATTTACTGTTAGGCTGGGGGAGTCCACCTCGTCCTCTGTTCCTCTGAACTGTGGAGTCCCCCAGGGTTCTATTCTTGGGCCTGTTCTTTTTACTCTGTACCTTGTCCCTTTAGTTCAGGTGTTTAGTAAACATGGCATATCTTATCATTTTTATGCAGATGACACTCAAATCAGCCACCAATCTTGGCATCATTATGGACTCTGATTTTAAACTGGATAGGCAGGTCAATGCGGTTGTTAAATCCAGCTTTTATCAGCTTTGTCTTTTAACCAAAATTAAATCAATGTTATCCTTTTCAGACTTGGAGCGTATCATGCATGCTTTTATTTCTTCACGCCTGAACTAATGCAATTCACTCTTTTTCGGAATTAATCAAAATACACTTCACAGATTGCAGTTAGTCCAGAACGCTGCTGCACGCCTCTTAACTGGGAGCAAAAAACATGAACATATCACACCCATTCTTGCGTCTGCACTGGCTCCCTGTTAATTTTAGAATTGATTTTAAAATTTTATTATTTGTTTTTAAAGCCTTAAACACACTGGCCCCACAATATATTGTAGACCTCCAAATTTACTCCCCAGCACGTGCTCTGAGGTCTGAGGGCCAGCTCCAGCTCGTGGTGCCTAGGACGAGATTCAAGACCAGGGGGGACAGGGCCTTCTCTGTGGCTGGGCCCAGACTCTGGAACGCTTTGCCTCTCCACGTTCGAACAGCCTCCACAGTGGAGTGGTTTAAGTCTCGTCTGAAGACCCACTTTTATTCTCTGGCTTTTAGCTCTGCGTGAGTTGTATGGTCCTCTGTTGTCTTTTGGCCCAGTGTTTTATTTATTTATTGTTTTATTGTTTTTATGTTTATTAGTATCTGAGTTGGTTTATTGTCTTGTATAGTTTGCATAATTATTTTTCTGTGCAGCACTTTGGAAACTGTTCTGTTGTTTAAATGTGCTATATAAATAAAGTGGATTGGATTGGATAATTGTTCATGAGTATTTGTGCAAATGTTTTTATAAAAATAATGAGGGTGGCAACATGTAAGGTGTTCCCTTTCTGTTCCTCTGCAGTAATCAGTTCCACATCTACAGAGACAAACATTGGAGAAAATGGTGCTGAGTCCACCTTCCAAGTTGTCCAAAAAGGACAGGCCACATCCACAGCCAGTTGAAACACAAACTAGAACAGGTATGACCCGCAGACAAACAACAAACTCCACCAATCATTTTTTTTCTACTGCAACCTTGTACCTCAAGATACTGAAAGCACAAGTAATTTTTTTTATAAGAATGAAGAAAACTGTTGCAAAAGAGGAGAAACCACAGAAAAGCAAAATGTGCTCAATTCATGACTCATTTTTCTCCTCTTGTCTGTATATAACATCAGTATACGAGTCACAGCTGGCTCATCCCATTAAAAATATATAAGATGTCACTAATGATTTGGCGCTATATAAAAAAATTGATTGATTGAATTGATAATGCAGCAGTGGTTGGATGGCAGCATGTGTTGCTCCAAAACCTGGATGTACCTTTTCAGCAAAGATGGTGCCATCACAGATGTGTAAGTTGTCCATGCCATGGGCACTAACACACCTCCATACCATCACAGATGCTGGCTTTTGAACTTAGCGCTGGTAACGATCTGGATGGTCGTTTTCCTCTTTTGTCCAGAGTACACGACGTCCATGATTTCCAAAAACAGTTTGAAATGTGGACTCATCAGACCACAGCACACTTTTACACTTTGCATCTGTCCATTTAAAATGAGCTCGAGCCCAGAGAAGCGGCAGCGTTTGTGGATGTTGTTGATGTATGGCTTTCACTTTGACTGTAGATGATGGAATCTCTAAATTCCTTGCAATTGAACATTGCAAAACATTGTTCTTAAACTGTTGGACTATTTTTTCATGCAGTTGTTCACAAAGTGGTGATCCTTGCCCCATCTTTGCTTGTGAACGGCTGAGCCTTTTGGGGATGCTCCTTTTATACCCAATCATGACACTCACCTGTTTCCAATTAACTTGTTCACCTGTGGAATGTTCCAAACAGGTGTTCTTTGAGCATTCATCAACTTTCCCAGTCTTTTGTTGCCACTGTCCCAGCTTTTTTGAAATATGGTGCAGGCATCCATTTCAAAATGAGCAAATATTTGCACAAAAACAAAAAAGTCTATCAGGTTGAACATTAAATATCTTGTCTTTGTGGTGTATTCAATTGAATATAGGTTGAAGAGGATTTGCAAATCATTTTATTCTGTTTCTATTTACATTTAACACAACATTCCAACTTCTTTGGAATTGGGATTGTAATAAGTGACACAAAAGAAACATTTGACAAGCAATAACAGCGACAAATAAAATACAAGTGCAACGAAATTTCTTCCCACCCAATCACCTCAGACAAAAATACAATTAATTCACAATTATTACAAGCTGAACGTAATAATGGCACACATCAGAATTAAAACATCATACATATACATTTGATTGTTTATGTACACTAAACTTTAAGACAGTCCGTCATCCGAATTGAGGCAATGTGAATGTGTGTGTGTGCTCCATGAGGAAAACAAGTGCGGGAGGGGCAGACGATAGGACCGAACATGTCATTCGTGCACCGATGTTGTGCTACATGGCACTGCGTGGCTCATACATGGCTGATATGAGCCATTCAAGGCTCTAATGACTGGTCGGTCGTGGCTCACTAGAGGCTGCTACGTGGCACATGCGGGGTACAGAGAGGCACATAGAGGCGCCTTAGTAGTGGATATGTGATCGATGAAAATGTGGGTCATTCTTCGAATAATCACTACACAGCCATGCCTGACTCTATTCATGGATTATTATTCGGTGGGACCGAGGCTTTAAGGTCTCTGTCAGTGTCTCAGGGTGTTTGTGTCCTTTTTCTCAAGTTCCGATTGTAAGATTTTGCCTTTTCCCAAATGTTGAACAGATAGAAAAGAAAAGCCCTATGATGTCAATGAGGTGCAAAAATACATGGCCCGCCAACAGCAAGAAAGAAGGAAGCGGCAAGCAGAAGAGAAGCAGAAACAGAAGGAAGAAGAAGAAAGGAGAATTCAGGCAATGCAGGATCGACAAATGAAGCAAAGACAATTCGGTAAGTCTTCTGGTCTTCCCTCAAAGGCGGGTGTGACACCTACACAAAAGAAACAGCAGAAGACCTGCAGCAAAGATCAGGTGGAGGAGGTGAAAGTGAACAAGGAAGACACACAGACGTCTTTGACCTCTCCGAGATCTTCTTCATCTTCCAGGTACACTCATCACAAGCACACCAACATAATGAGCTTTTCTTTAACTCATGCTGCACACAGAGATGTTAAAACTGCAGATTTTTTTCACGTTTGTTGTTTGTTGTTGGACAGTGAGAAATCTGTGTTGGAAGCAGAACTCCACAGCCTCGACTCCACCCAGCAGCTGGACGATACTGAGAGCAAATGCAGAAGTTCCACAGCACAACAGATTGTGTCTGTCTACCAAATACTGCAGGTACTAAGATTTTTTTTCACTGCAAATTATTTTGTGGTGGCAAAGTGTCAATGCTGAGATGATCTTTCAAAAAAGGGACTCATCTACAGGATCTGGAGGACCAGCGACATAACTTGAAATACACTGAAAATAACAGTTACTCCATAGAAGATTTTTTTGTTGGCATTTTTAACCAAATATTTCTGGTCTCCCAGGGGGTTCTCGTGAGCTTACAATACTATGGCGGAATTACTGTACGTTTCATCTGAATTCTAAGGGTATATACAGTACGTATCTATTTTTATTTTTCTATGTGTATTTTTCGTGTCTAGGATCATGTCGAGATGAAAGAAAGTCTGGTACAGATCGCACAGAATACAGCTGATGCTGCCCAAAACATCAGGGAGGTAAGCAATCACCCCCGTGTTGTCTGTTAAAATAACTCAGAACCTCATTTTGGAGCAACGACTGATCAGTTAAGTTTCAGTAAATGCACACAACCAATCAACATTTTGGTCTTTGTGTTCTTGTCACTCAGTTGAAAGAGTTGGTACAGTTTCTGATGTTGAAAACTTTGGTGGTTCCTACCGAATCCCGTGCCTCCAGTGAAGACCAGCAGGTGCAGCACAACCCCGACTGTGACAGGTGCAATAAGAACAAAGTCTTTAAGCTTCCAAATGGAGTCTCTTTGGCAACATTGTTTTAACTGGTTTTCTAACTTCTTCTCAGTGACAAATCCAGCAGCAGCCACCACGTCTCTTCAGACGACAGCAGCGTGGTGCAGGAAAAAGAAACAAGCATCCCATCAGAAGAACATGGAGGTGGTCAGGATGCATCAGAAGGCACAGAAGCTCACAGCAGCATCAAGGTGAGAGAACGAAAACATCTACCAGTGCATAAACACTGTCATTATTTATCAGGCAGAAATACTAATTAGGATGTTCATCACATTGTCCTGGTTTCAGTCTGAAGATGGGAGTGCAGAAACTCTGCACCATTTCTTTGAACTGCACCAAAGAGTTCCTAATTAAAAAAAAAAAACAGAAACATTAAGATCATATTAAAATTTAAAATATAATAGTAATTGTAGGAGAAGCATTGACAGTCACTGCCTAATTTATGTCTTCCCCTCGTGCTACCATCAAAACATCATACTACATTTTGCTCTCAGATGTTTATCACAATGATTGCGTGATGTAGAACACAGCCCTATCTCATACAACAAGATCATAATGTCTACACAGAAGGACAGAGTCCACGTCTCCTGAATCTACCATCAGTGTTGGATTCATACAGGGGCCCATATTTTGAAGAATACCTCCAGTCTGTTGATTGCTTCAAAAATCACTCATAATTGGCAGTTTGGGTCATTTCCCCGACCATTCATTAAAAGGGTGATTTATTTTATTTTATTTTCCAGTGTCTGAGGTCAATCCTACTGCCTGTGGCAGGATTTTTCCTTTTGGTAACTTGAGGATTTCTTTGCTTGTGCGTTCTGTTCTTTTGGATATTTTCTATATCTGTTTTTAAACTGGTCCCCGCTGACTGCAGATAGTGAAGTTTGCTGCCCTGAACAGCTTCTGTTCTGAGCAGAAACACGCCGTCACGTGACAACACTTTTCATGGAACTTGCAGTCTGCGTGTGTGAATGGCATGATATTTGTCACACAGAGAAACATTCTTCAGAGTTCAGTGTGTTGTTAACATGTCCTGGAGTCACACTTTTCTCTCTCTTTGGTGTTTTCAGTCTCCTTCACTTGAGGAAAACGTCACCAAAGCTGCCTCTCACTCTGCAGACAGCACCAAAACCCAGAAACGGCGTCACTCCACCTCTCAGCGTGCCAAGTCTCCTCTGAGCATCGAGACTGGTGAGTTTCCCAGTTGCCCCACACACAAACACAATATGAGTGCACGTGGGAAACAGTATGAAACTTTAACATCACAATTATAGAACCCAAAATGATAACGTTATCAGTTTTATCACAGTATTTTTAGAACTTGCTGAGCTGTAACTTTTTTTCTACATGTTCAAGATATAATGTCCATATTTAATGACAGAATCCTTCCACTCGTCACTGACAGATCTCTACTTGTTCTGGAAAGTGTAACTCCAGGTGCCTTTGCTACTCACAGAAGCCTGGATGTGGTTTTGTATCCTAAATTTGTCTTAATTTGCTCTCAGACTCCAGTTCAGACAATGCTGACATCAAGGACAGAATCAAGGCCCTCAATGAACAGGTGAACATCCGAAGGGCCCGCGCCATCCAGCTGAAGAAGGAGCTGAAGATGAAGAAGAATGAGCACATGAAAGTAAAGGAGGCCAACCCGATGAAGGAGATCAGGGTAAAGCAAGAACCACAGGATCCATTTGGTTTTTAGTTGGTCTGGATGTTTAAAGTACAGTGTGTGTGTGCTCCCGTGTCAGTTCCTTTATCTGTTTTCATTAATTCAAGCATAAATATTTTTTATTCATATCTTCACTCTTATTTGACCATTTTTCTTCAGAGCTACAGCAAATTCTATCAAAGAACTCAGGAAGGACTAAATGAGAAGTGGGATCCCAACTTCCAGGTCTCAGACTCCACCTCATCCACAGAGGAGTAAGTATCAAACCACCTCCTTCACCCAGCTGAAAATCAAACACTGTGGTGCTCACCTGTTATAACTCTGTCATTAATATGTCATCAATGAAAAAAAATCTTCCCTTCTCAGGTCTGAAACCCAGAAAACGGCTGATTCTGAACAGGCCTGTGACTCTCCAGTGAACTGCCGTGAGTGTTGAACAATGTACCATTGTGAATGTGATCATATGTCCAATATTTTCATTTTTAATGTGCTCAGGACATCTCCTAATGTGATTTGCTTTTGTCATATTAGATGTGGTTCCTCAGGATGATGATAGCAGATCCTCTGCAGTTTCTGAAGAACAGTGTGACAAACATGTGCCAACAGTCCTGTCAAGCCCACAGGAAGAAGCAGTCAGGACTGATGGTGAATTATCTCCAGCTGGTGAAGACCATACCAGTGATCTGGAGTCATTGACCATTGAGGACCATCATGGTTCACAGCCAGTTTCAGAAAAAGAAAGTTCTCAGTCAAACTCTGCCTCAGAAACTGAAGCTTCTCCTGCAAAATCTGATGTTTCCTGCAGTAGCTGCATCTCCATCTCTACCGACAGTGACTTAGGCATGTCACCATCACTTAGTGATGAGCAAGAAGAGAAAAGTGAAGCTGCAGACAAACTGTGCAGCACTTTTGACTCTGTGAAAACACAGTCTGTTGCTGCGAAAAAGGAAGAAATAGAAGGGCTGCTGATTTCCCTTCAGCTGAGCAACAGAACAGTGAGTGGATATTTTTTTTTTACAGCAATGCTCTTAGAACATATTTGATAACATCAAAAATGAATTAATAGAAATGTCATGAAGATGAGAACATTTAAAAAGCTCAGAGTGGAATTTGAGAAAACACCAATAATCAAAGCTTATTGACAGAACAGCAGTTTTTGAATTGTTCTGGAGAAAACAGTTCTTGTCAAAGTCAGTCTTGTGTGGACAGACGATGTTGAAGTCTGTGGACTTTGCTGGAATTTCCGTTATGTGGTGCATCAGTGAGAAAAATCATAATCTTCCTTTCTTTTTGAAGTGAATTTGTCATGTGTCTCATACTTACGTTACTCTCTCCTTCCTCCACAGAGACCTTTTGTCCCTCACCCGCCCTCAACTGCAAAAAAACCATATAGACCACGACCACCGGTAAGATTCTCACAGGCGTCCCTGCAGGTCTACACTGCTCCACCTTCTCCTCATTTTTATTATGGAATTCAGTTATGTTGCAGATTAGTAACAAATCTGTCGTGTGTTTTGCTTACAGCCCCCCATCCGTCCACATCTTCTTCCACTCAGAGATCAGGCCAGTCCTTCTCTCTGCTTCCTTCCTCCACTGTTGCAGCAGGGATGCCAACTATCTAAGGTGAGATTGTCTTATTGACAGAACAGCAGTTTTTGAATTGTTCTGGAGAAAACAGTTCTTGTCAAAGTCAGTCTTGTGTGGACAGACGATGTTGAAGTCTGTGGACTTTGCTGGAATTTCCGTTATGTGGTGCATCAGTGAGAAAAATCATAATCTTCCTTTTTGAAGTGAATTTGTCATGTGTCTCATACTTACGTTACTCTCTCCTTCCTCCACAGAGACCTTTTGTCCCTCACCCGCCCTCAACTGCAAAACAACCATATAGACCACGACCACCGGTAAGATTCTCACAGGCGTCCCTGCAGGTCTACACTGCTCCACCTTCTCCTCATTTTTATTATGGAATTCAGTTATGTTGCAGATTAGTAACAAATCTGTTGTGTGTTTTGCTTACAGCCCCCCATCCGTCCACATCTTCCTCCACTCAGAGATCATTCCAGTCCTCTCTGCTCCAGTCCTCCACTCAGAGATCAGGCCAGTCCTTCTCTCTGCGTCCTTCCTCCACTGTTGCAGCAGGGATGCCAACTATCTAAGGTGAGATTGTCTCAGGTGTCCCTTTTGATCACTGAAATTTTCAAACTCTCTTAGAAAAACCACATGATCTACTAATACGAATCTAAAGTGCAAACATGGAGTTTTCTGATTATGTATTTATTTATTTTCATTTTCAGAAGAGACGCACCAGAGAAAAAGCAGACTTGGACAAACTGTGGAAACTGGTGGATTCTTTGGCAGATATTTAACAGCATATAAATGCCTTGTCTAATGAAGATATTTTAATGTGGTGTCTAAATGAATGTCTTTTGGCTGATATTAAATTTATAATGTTGAAATCTTTAGCCTTTTTATTCATGCTAATTCTCTTCTTACTGGAGCCGATATTGATGGTTTTAACTTTTTGATTTTTATGTATTTTAAACAACCCCTCTTTATTTATAGAAGACTTTGGAACAGCCAACTGAAACAAAGTGCTGTACATGGGGGTTATAAAAAAACAACAAAGCAACCCAACAACAATAAAAACAGCAATGAACAAATAAAAACAACTAAAACAGAGCAAAGTCTCATACAATGTTAAAAGCCAGTGAATAAAAGTGGGTTTTAAGATTGCTTTTAAACACACAGTGAAGAGGCCTGCCTAATGTGCACAGGCAGATCATTCCAAATTTGGGGAGCCCAAACTTTCCTTTCCCAGGCCACATTAACCACCTCTGACTGGGGGATCCCAAGGTGTTCCCAGGCCAGTGTGGAGATATAATTTCTCCACCAAGTCCTGAGTCTTACAAGGGTCTCCTCCCAGCTGGACATGGCTGGAACACCTCTCAAGGGTGCCCAGGGGGCATCCTTACCAGATGCCCGAACCACCTCAGCTCTCAATGCAAAAGAGCAGCTGCTCTACTCCGAGCTCCTCATGGATAACCAAACTTCTCACCTTATCTCTAATGGTACGTTTACACATAGGCAAGACGCGTTACGAATGTCATATTTGCGTCATTCTTGGCACATTTCTGACATTTTTAACATGACTTAATGCACCTGAATAGGTTTCTTAATAATGCGTGTTGGTGCATGATATTTGTGATGTTGAACTTAGTGACTGCGTGTTGATCACTCGACTAGAGTGATCACTTGTTACTAGAGTGAGGTGTAAGGAGTTGACAGATTTAATTTTTGGTTTAAGCATTACAACCAAATTACTGTTTTAAGCATCAAAACCAAATCATTGTTTTATTTTGGATTTTTTTTAAAGGTAGGTCAACATGTTTATTAGACCCCATTCCTACCAGGCTGCTCAAGGAAGCCCTACCATTATTTAATGCTTCGATCTTAAATATGATCAATCTATCTTTGTTAGTTGGCTATGTACCACAGGCTTTTAAGGTGGCAGTAATTAAACCATTACTTAAAAAGCCATCACTTGACCCAGCTATCTTAGCTAATTATAGGCCAATCTCCAACCTTCCTTTTCTCTCAAAAATTCTTGAAAGGGTAGTTGTAAAACAGCTAACTGATCATCTGCAGAGGAATGGTCTATTTGAAGAGTTTCAGTCAGGTTTTAGAATTCATCATAGTACAGAAACAGCATTAGTGAAGGTTACAAATGATCTTATGGCCTCGGACAGTGGACTCATCTCTGTGCTTGTTCTGTTAGACCTCAGTGCTGCTTTTGATACTGTTGACCATAAAATTTTATTACAGAGATTAGAGCATGCCATAGGTATTAAAAGCACTGCGCTGTGGTGGTTTGAATCATATTTGTCTAATAGATTACAATTTGTTCATGGAAATGGGGAATCTTCTTCACAGACTAAAGTTAATTATGGAGTTCCACAAGGTTCTGTGCTAGGACCAATTTTATTCACTTTATACATGCTTCCCTTAGGCAGTATTATTAGACGGTATTGCTTAAATTTTCATTGTTACGCAGATGATACCCAGCTTTATCTATCCATGAAGCCAGAGGACACACACCAATTAGCTAAACTGCAGGATTGTCTTACAGAAATAAAGACATGGATGACCCCTAACTTCCTGCTTTTAAACTCAGATAAAACTGAAGTTATTGTACTTGGCCCCACAAATCTTAGAAACATGGTGTCTAACCAGATCCTTACTCTGGATGGCATTACCCTGACCTCTAGTAATACTGTGAGAAATCTTGGAGTCATTTTTGATCAGGATATGTCATTCAAAGCGCATATTAAACAAATATGTAGGACTGCTTTTTTGCATTTACGCAATATCTCTAAAATTAGAAAGGTCTTGTCTCAGAGTGATGCTGAAAAACTAATTCATGCATTTATTTCCTCTAGGCTGGACTATTGTAATTCATTATTATCAGGTTGTCCTAAAAGTTCCCTAAAAAAGCCTTCAGTTAATTCAAAATGCTGCAGCTAGAGTACTGACAGGGACTAGAAGGAGAGAGCATATCTCACCCATATTGGCCTCTCTTCATTGGCTTCCTGTTAATTCTAGAATAGAATTTAAAATTCTTCTTCTTACTTATAAGGTTTTGAATAATCAGGTCCCATCTTATCTTAGGGACCTCGTAGTACCATATCACCCCAATAGAGCGCTTCGCTCTCAGACTGCAGGCTTACTTGTAGTTCCTAGGGTTGTAAGAGTAGAATGGAGGCAGAGCCTTCAGCTTTCAGGCTCCTCTCCTGTGGAACCAGCTCCCAATTCAGATCAGGGAGACAGACACCCTCTCTACTTTTAAGATTAGGCTTAAAACTTTCCTTTTTGCTAAAGCTTATAGTTTAGGGCTGGATCAGGTGACCCTGAACCATCCCTTAGTTATGCTGCTATAGACGTAGACTGCTGGGGGTTCCCATGATGCACTGTTTCTTTCTCTTTTTGCTCTGTATGCACCACTCTGCATTTAATCATTAGTGATTGATCTCTGCTCCCCTCCACAGCATGTCTTTTTCCTGGTTCTCTCCCTCAGCCCCAACCAGTCCCAGCAGAAGACTGCCCCTCCCTGAGCCTGGTTCTGCTGGAGGTTTCTTCCTGTTAAAATGGAGTTTTTCCTTCCCACTGTAGCCAAGTGCTTGCTCACAGGGGGTCGTTTTGACCGTTGGGGTTTTACATAATTATTGTATGGCCTTGCCTTACAATATAAAGCGCCTTGGGGCAACTGTTTGTTGTGATTTGGCGCTATATAAAAAAATTGATTGATTGATTGATAGAATTCAACAGGGCACTTTATTTCCATTTTAAAAACATTTTTTTTCCCATAATGCAACCAGAACTGCTTCATCGCGAACTACTGTCTGAACAGTGAACTACTGTCTACTGTCTAACTTCACGCCGTTAAGCTCGTTTTTTTCTCTGAAAGTATGTAGCTCTCATGCTCTCCTTAGAACAACTAAACTGCTGAAATTGTTGTATTCATGTTTAAAATTGTTAATTATGTCATGGTAATTTTTCTCTTTGTATGTATCAGCTTTTCACTTATGCAAACACCATACTAGGTTATCATAAAGGTAGCTTTCTTCTTATTTAATATATATATTAAAAAAAAGCAGATGAGAGAAATTAAAGAGTGTTTTATTATCAATACATTGAGAGTCACATTTGGAACATTATGTCATTGAAATAAGAAGCTTCTTTCACGGAAAGGGAGGGGGACACTATGTGACAGACGTGTGGTAGTGAGCTCCGTCTCAACCAGTTCTTTAAAAGACTCTTAAACTCGTAGTCACATAGTAGTGCTATGTGACTAAAAAGATTAATCCAGGTTTTGAGTATATTTCTTATTGTTACATGGGAAACAAGGTACCAGTAGATTCAGTAGATTCTCACAAATCCAACAAGACCAAGCATTCATGATATGCACACTCTTAAGGCTATGAAATTGGGCTATTAGCAAAAAAAAAAAAAGTCGAAAAGGGGGTGTTCACAATAACAGTAGTGTGGCATTCAGTCAGTGAGTTCGTCAATTTTGTGGAACAAACAGGTGTGAATCAGGTGTCCCCTATTTAAGGATGAAGCCAGCACCTGTTGAACATGCTTTTCTCTTTGAAAGCCTGAGGAAAATGGGACGTTCAAGACATTGTTCAGAAGAACAGCGTAGTTTTATTATAAAGTTGATTGGAGTGGGGACAACCTATACGCAGGTGCAAAAAATTATAGGCTGTTCATCTACAATGATCTCCAATGCTTTAAAATGGACAAAAAAAAAAAGACGCATGGAAGAAAATGGAAAACAACCATCAAAATGGATAGAAGAATAACCAGAATGGCAAAGGCTCAACCACTGATCAGCTCCAAGATAATCAAAGACAGTCTGGAGTTACCTCTAAGTGCTGTGACAGAAGACGCCTGTGTGAAGAGAATTTATTTGCAAGAATCCCCCGCAAAGTCCTCCTGTTAAATAAAAGACGTGCAGAAGAGGTTACAATTTGCCAAAGAACACATCAACTGGCCTAAAGAGAAATGGAGGAATATTTTGTGGACTGATGAGAGTAAACTGTTCTTTTTGGGTAGACAGTTTGTGAGACGACCCCCAAACTCTGAATTCAAACCACAGTTCACAGTGAAGACAGTGAAGCATGGTGGTGCAAGCATCATGATATGGGCATGTTTCTCCTACTATGGCAAGGGTGGCCAAGTTTGGTCCTCGAGAGACACATTCCTGACACTCTTAGTTGTCTCCCTGCTCCAACACACCTGAATCCAATGAAAGGCTCATTAAAAGTCTGCTAACGAGTCTTTCATTGGATTCAGGTGTGTTGGAGCAGGGAGACAACTAAGAGTGTCAGGAATGCGGCTCTCGAGGACTGAACTTGGCCACCCCTGTACTATGGTGTTGGGCCTATATGGGTGATTCTTTAACTACGGGCACTATTGGCCTTGTAAATGTAATTTCCACCACACCATTGCCTTACAATATAAAGCGCCTCGGGGCAACTGTTTGTTGTGATTTGGCGCTATATAGATGTGCTATGATGTCACTGTTTATCTCCATAGAAACTATCCAAACAATCTTTCATACAAACTGTTTAGGGACATTACAGGGTTGTGGTGGAAATTACGGCAATAGTGTGGGACAACTACATTTTGTTTAAAAAAAATCACAACAGTTGTATGACACTGAATACCCCAATTATGTTTTGATTATTTTACTGATATTTTATTCAGAGATATTTTAAAACATTAGAAAAAACGTTTCTTTACCATTCATTTTTATCACTGAAGATCAAAAGTCTGGGTGTGGGACAAGCACAAAACGGCAATATTTGCATATATTGATGCTGAAAAAAGGTGAAAAAGTCATCATAGACTACTAGAACAAATTTCTTAACACACTTTCATTGTAAAGATAACTATAAAAGTGTGAATTTTCCCCTTTTTTCTGTTTTTCATACAATATGATCAAAGGACATAAGTGCCCGTAGTCTAAGAATCACCCATATATCGCATACCAGGTATCATGGATCAGTTTGGATATGTCAAAATACTTGAAGAGGTCATGCTGCCTTATGCTGAAGAGGACATGCCCTTGAAATGGGTGTTTCAACAAGACAATGACCCCAAGCACACTAGTAAACCAGCAAAATCTTGGTTCCAAACCAACAAAATTAATGCCTCGTAGATGTGATGAAATCATGAAAAACTGTGGTTATACAACTAAATACTAGTTTAGTGATTCACACGATTGCTAAAAAAAAAAAGCAGTTTGTACATAATAGTTTTGAGTTTTTAGCGTCAACAGCAGATGCTACTATTATTGTGAACACCCCCTTTTCTACTTTTTTTTTACTAATAGCCCAATTTCATAGCCTTAAGAGTGTGCATATCATGAATGCTTGGTCTTGTTGGCTTTGTCAGAATCTACTGAGACCTTGTTTCCCATGTAACAATAAGAAATATATGTTGTGAAAGTGTAGTGACACGGACCCACAACAGGGGGCGCAAATGAACGGTCAATAGATGAGCCAAATAACAATTAATGTTGTTGAAGGTGCACAACGAATACACAGACAATCTCAGAATATGATTACAGTCAATCCACAAAGGTGACGTGTGGGCAGGCTCGAGGATAGAAGACGTCTGTCCTGAGAAGAGCCGGAACCACACGATTTCCGCCGCCACCGCACCTGGTGAATACTGGAGCCGCCAAGTCCCGAATTCCCAGGTGATCACCGTCCCCGACTGTCGGACCTGGTACTGCTGGCGAAGAACAAAGACAGTCAAGTGTGGGTGTGTGTACACCCAGTAACAACAACGGTGGGAATGCCACCTCCACCTCTCACTCAATATGCTGATGAGTACCGCAGTGATTCCTCAGGGGAAAAGAGTGCCATCCTGCACTCACTCAGCCCCCACAAACTAAGGACCGGTACTCCTGTAAACACTCACAATAGACAGATTATTAGTTACCACAAATGGCTGAGGATATTGCCTCCATTGAAGTACGATGTCTCGGCAATGAGGTGGAGATGACGTCTGGGTTTTATGGAGTGGGATGATGAAGAATGAGTGACAGCTGTCAGGACATAATGACTAACAGCTGTCACTCCCGGCTGTGTCCGTGGCGGCAGCGCCCTCTCGTGCCTGAAGCCCACACTTCAGGCAGGGCGCCCTCTGGTGGTGGGCCAGCAGTACCTCCTCTTCTGGCGGCCCACACAACAGGACCCTCCCTCAACGGCGCCTCCTGGCGCCCCACTAGGTTTATCGGGGTGTCGGCGGTAGAAATCGGCCAGGAGGGGCCGGATCCAGGATGAAGCTCCTCTTCACCCAGGAGCGTTCTTCGGGTCCATACCCCTCCCAGTCCACCAGATATTGGAACCCCTGGCCCATTCGACGGACGTTCAGGAGCCGGCGCATTGTCGAAGCCGGCACCCCGTCAATGATCCGGGCAGGAGGCGGCGCCGGACCGGGAGCACAGAGGGGTGAGGTGTGGTACGGTTGAGTTTGGAGACGTGGAACACCGGGTGGATCCGCAGTGAAGCTGGGAGCTGGAGCTTCACTGCGGCAGGGCTGAGGACCTTGAGGATGCGAAATGGGCCGATGAACCTGTCCATCAGTTTTTGGTGACTGTACTTGTAGTGGGATGTCCTCGTCGACAACCACACCTCCTGCCCGGGCTGGTATGCAGGGGCCGGGGACCGCCGGCGGTCTGCATGGGTCTTGGCCCTCGTCCGGGCCTTCAACAAGGCAGAAAGGGGCGGTGTGCCCACACCCGACGGCACCTCCGAAGGTGGGCCCGGACCGAGGGCAGACCGACCTCTCCCTCCACCACGGGAAATAATGGGGGCTGGTACCCCAAACACACCTCAATGGGGAGAGGTCGGTGGCAGAAGACACCTGGCTGTTATGCACATACTCGATCCAGGACAGATGGTTTACTCCCAGGCCGTCGGTGTGGCGCGGATGTTACACAGCGGAGAGTCTGTTCCAGCTCCTGGTTGGCCCCGCTCTGCCTGTCCATTCGTCTGTGGATGGTACCCGGACGAGAGGCTCACGGTGGCCCCCAGTTCCCTGCAGAAACTCCTCCAGACATGAGAGGAAAACTGGGGACCACGATCCGAGACTACGTCAGTAGGTATCCCATGCAGACGGACGACGTGGTGGACCAGGAGGTCCGCTGTCTCCTGGGCCGTAGGGAGCTTCGGGAGGGCCACGAAGTGGGCCGCCTTGGAGAATCGGTCCACTATCGTGAGGATGGTGGTGTTGCCCTGGGACGGTGGGAGACCCGTGACAAAATCCAGGCCGATGTGGGACCAGGGGCGATGAGGCACAGGAAGCGGTTGGAGCTGACCTTGGGACTTCCTGTGGTCAGCGTTGCCCCTGGCACAGGTGGTACAGGCCTGGATGTATTCCCGGACGTCGGCTCCTAGACGCCCACCAGAAGCGCTG
The DNA here is from genome assembly GCF_902500255.1 of Thalassophryne amazonica. Taxonomy (NCBI): domain Eukaryota; kingdom Metazoa; phylum Chordata; class Actinopteri; order Batrachoidiformes; family Batrachoididae; genus Thalassophryne; species Thalassophryne amazonica. The sequence continues at coordinate 134,742,657 of NC_047106.1, forward strand.
CTGGACAACTGCCACAGTCCTTCGCACCCCTGGATGACAGGAGAGCTTGGAACCGTGACAGAAGTCCAAGACTGCAGCCCTGGCCTCTGGTGGGACGTATAGCTTGTCTTTTGGTCCAGTTCCCGGGTCCGGGCTTCATGCCAGGGCCTCCCGGACGATCTTCTCCACGTCCCAGGTGAGGGTGGCCACGATAGTCAACTCAGGCAGGATGGGCTCCGGTGGATCCGACAGTGCAGTTTTGACCTCCTCTTCGTGTACAAGGCATCCGACCTCTGGTTCTTGGTCCCGGGGTGATAGGTGATCTGGAAGTCAAAACACCCGAAGAACAGTGACCAGCGGGCTTGCCTGGGGTTCAGCCGCTTGGCGGTCCTGATATACTCCAGGTTCCGATGGTCAGTGAAAACCGTGAACGGCACAGACGCTCCCTCCAACAGGTGTCTCCACTCCTCAAGAGCCTCTTTCACCGCAAGGAGTTCTCGATTGCCGACGTCATAGTTCCGTTCAGCCGGGGTCATCCTGCGTGAAAAGTAGGCACACAGGTGAAGAACCTTATCAGTCTCTCCACTCTGGGATAGCACGGCTCCTATCCCTGAGTCAGAGGCGTCCACTTCAACCACGAACTGGCAGCTAGGGTCGGGCTGCACCAAAACTGGCACAGTAGAGAACCGTCGTTTCAACTCCTTGAACGCGGCTTCGCACCGATCTGACCAGGTGAAGGGGACTTTTGGAGAGGTCAGGGCTGTCAGGGGGCTAACTACCTGACTGTAGCCCTTAATGAACCTCCTATAGAAATTAGCGAAGCCGAGGAACTGTTGCAGCTTCCTACGGCTTGTTGGTTGGGGCCAATCTCTCACCGCCGCAACCTTGGCCGGATCAGGGGCGACGGAGTTAGAGGAGATGATAAACCCCAGGAAGGTCAAAGACGTGTGGTGAAACTCGCACTTCTCGCCCTTCACAAACAGTCGGTTCTCTAACAACCACTGCAGGACCTGACGTACATGCTGGACATGGGTCTCAGGATCCGGAGAAAAGATGAGAATATCGTCCAAATATACGAAGACGAATCGGTGCAGGAAGTCCCACAAGACGTCGTTAACCAAGGCTTGGAACGTCGCGGGGGCGTTGGTGAGGCCGAACGGCATGACCAGGTACTCAAAGTGACCTAACGGGGTGTTAAATGCCGTCTTCCATTCGTCTCCCTTCAATCAATCAATCAATCAATTTTTTTATATAGCGCCAAATCACAACAAACAGTTGTCCCAAGGCGCTTTATATTGTAAGGCAAGGCCATACAATAATTATGTAAAACCCCAACGGTCAAAACGACCCCCTGTGAGCAAGCACTTGGCTACAGTGGGAAGGAAAAACTCCCTTTTAACAGGAAGAAACCTCCAGCAGAACCAGGCTCAGGGAAGGGCAGTCTTCTGCTGGGACTGGTTGGGGCTGAGGGAGAGAACCAGGAAAAAGACATGCTGTGGAGGGGAGCAGAGATCGATCACTAATGATTAAATGCAGAGTGGTGCATACAGAGCAAAAAGAGAAAGAAACAGTGCATCATGGGAACCCCCCAGCAGTCTATGTCTATAGCAGCATAACTAAGGGATGGTTCAGGGTCACCTGATCCAGCCCTAACTATAAGCTTTAGCAAAAAGGAAAGTTTTAAGCCTAATCTTAAAAGTAGAGAGGGTGTCTGTCTCCCTGATCTGAATTGGGAGCTGGTTCCACAGGAGAGGAGCCTGAAAGCTGAAGGCTCTGCCTCCCATTCTACTCTTACAAACCCTAGGAACTACAAGTAAGCCTGCAGTCTGAGAGCGAAGCGCTCTATTGGGGTGATATGGTACTACGAGGTCCCTAAGATAAGATGGGACCTGATTATTCAAAACCTTATAAGTAAGAAGAAGAATTTTAAATTCTATTCTAGAATTAACAGGAAGCCAATGAAGAGAGGCCAATATGGGTGAGATATGCTCTCTACTTCTAGTCCCCGTCAGTACTCTAGCTGCAGCATTTTGAATTAACTGAAGGCTTTTTAGGGAACTTTTAGGACAACCTGATAATAATGAATTACAATAGTCCAGCCTAGAGGAATAAATGCATGAATTAGTTTTTCAGCATCACTCTGAGACAAGACCTTTCTAATTTTAGAGATATTGCGTAAATGCAAAAAAGCAGTCCTACATATTTGTTTAATATGCGCTTTGAATGACATATCCTGATCAAAAATGACTCCAAGATTTCTCACAGTATTACTAGAGGTCAGGGTAATGCCATCCAGAGTAAGGATCTGGTTAGACACCATGTTTCTAAGATTTGTGGGGCCAAGTACAATAACTTCAGTTTTATCTGAGTTTAAAAACAGGAAATTAGAGGTCATCCATGTCTTTATGTCTGTAAGACAATCCTGCAGTTTAGCTAATTGGTGTGTGTCCTCTGGCTTCATGGATAGATAAAGCTGGGTATCATCTGCGTAACAATGAAAATTTAAGCAATACCGTCTAATAATACTGCCCAAGGGAAGCATGTATAAAGTGAATAAAATTGGTCCTAGCACAGAACCTTGTGGAACTCCATAATTAACTTTAGTCTGTGAAGAAGATTCCCCATTTACATGAACAAATTGTAATCTATTAGACAAATATGATTCAAACCACCGCAGCGCAGTGCCTTTAATACCTATGGCATGCTCTAATCTCTGTAATAAAATTTTATGGTCAACAGTATCAAAAGCAGCACTGAGGTCTAACAGAACAAGCACAGAGATGAGTCCACTGTCCGAGGCCATAAGAAGATCATTTGTAACCTTCACTAATGCTGTTTCTGTACTATGATGAATTCTAAAACCTGACTGAAACTCTTCAAATAGACCATTCCTCTGCAGATGATCAGTTAGCTGTTTTACAACTACCCTTTCAAGAATTTTGAGAGAAAAGGAAGGTTGGAGATTGGCCTATAATTAGCTAAGATAGCTGGGTCAAGTGATGGCTTTTTAAGTAATGGTTTAATTACTGCCACCTTAAAAGCCTGTGGTACATAGCCAACTAACAAAGATAGATTGATCATATTTAAGATCGAAGCATTAAATAATGGTAGGGCTTCCTTGAGCAGCCTGGTAGGAATGGGGTCTAATAAACATGTTGATGGTTTGGATGAAGTAACTAATGAAAATAACTCAGAACAATCGGAGAGAAAGAGTCTAACCAAATACCGGCATCACTGAAAGCAGCCAAAGATAACGATATGTCTTTGGGATGGTTATGAGTAATTTTTTCTCTAATAGTTAAAATTTTGTTAGCAAAGAAAGTCATGAAGTCATTACTAGTTAAAGTTAATGGAATACTCAGCTCAATAGAGCTCTGACTCTTTGTCAGCCTGGCTACAGTGCTGAAAAGAAACCTGGGGTTGTTCTTATTTTCTTCAATTAGTGATGAGTAGAAAGATGTCCTAGCTTTACGGAGGGCTTTTTTATAGAGCAACAGACTCTTTTTCCAGGCTAAGTGAAGATCTTCTAAATTAGTGAGACGCCATTTCCTCTCCAACTTACGGGTTATCTGCTTTAAGCTACGAGTTTGTGAGTTATACCACGGAGTCAGACACTTCTGATTTAAAGCTCTCTTTTTCAGAGGAGCACAGCATCCAAGTTGTCTTCAATGAGGATGTAAAACTATTGACAAGATACTCTATCTCCCTTACAGAGTTTAGGTAGCTACTCTGCACTGTGTTGGTATATGGCATTAGAGAACATAAAGAAGGAATCATATCCTTAAACCTAGTTACAGCGCTTTCTGAAAGACTTCTAGTGTAATGAAACTTATTCCCCACTGCTGGGTAGTCCATCAGAGTAAATGTAAATGTTATTAAGAAATGATCAGACAGAAGGGAGTTTTCAGGGAATACTGTTAAGTCTTCTATTTCCATACCATAAGTCAGAACAAGATCTAAGATATGATTAAAGTGGTGGGTGGACTCATTTACTTTTTGAGCAAAGCCAATAGAGTCTAATAATAGATTAAATGCAGTGTTGAGGCTGTCATTCTCAGCATCTGTGTGGATGTTAAAATCGCCCACTATAATTATCTTATCTGAGCTAAGTACTAAGTCAGACAAAAGGTCTGAAAATTCACAGAGAAACTCACAGTAACGACCAGGTGGACGATAGATAATAACAAATAAAACTGTTTTTTGGGACTTCCAATTTGGATGGACAAGACTAAGAGTCAAGCTTTCAAATGAATTAAAGCTCTGTCTGGGTTTTTGATTAATTAATAAGCTGGAATGGAAGATTGCTGCTAATCCTCCGCCCCGGCCCGTGCTACGAGCATTCTGACAGTTAGTGTGACTCGGGGGTGTTGACTCATTTAAACTAACATATTCATCCTGCTCCCACCCAGAAACCAAATGTTCTTTGAATGTTCATTGAACGTTTGCATGAGAACGTTTGCAAACGTGGCATGAACACTGCATGAACATCATATGAACAAAGAATGAGGACAGGTAATGTTTGCATGCGAACATTCAATGAACATTATACAAACGTTCACAAGTGTTCACAAACACCAAATGAACAGTTGCAGCAGAACATTAAATGAACATTTGTAGAGTGTTCGCATGCGAACATTACCTGTCCTCATTCTTTGTTCATATGATGTTCGTGCAATGTTCTTGCTCAATTACCTACAGTTTTTTTTTTTTTTTTTTTAAAAACAAAAGTAAAACAAGCTTTATAAATGTTTTAAAATTCAATAGGTTTTATTTCAATAGTGACTTGCAATGTGGAATTATATTGTGGAACATATAAAATAAGTAATGGACAAACTTTTGAAATCACTTAATTGATAAAGGAATTCATCTTTACAGAATTAAACATCATTGCTCAAAAAGCACAGAAAATGAAAAATTTTCAACGTTACAAAACATTTCTTAAGCGGTAAACCACAAACGCTACTCCAAAAAAAATGTTCAGATATAAGAATAACTCTTCTAGAATTAATAATGAAACCTTAAAAAAAAAAAATAATAATAATTCATCTATTTATCTACATACAACCAATAATACACATTTTAGGAGCAAAAATAAATTCAACTTAAACATAAATCACCACTTGAAACAAAAACTACATCTACATACAATTAATAAAAGTCATACTTAAGAGCAAAACTGTGGACAGTTTTAACACAAACATTACTATCAATAAATTCCCTGAGAAAATTCCTATGGAAGTTTTTAATCGCAGATTTGAAGACTCAGTATGACATTAGTCAGATTAGTCAGTTAGCGAAACTGAACAGTTTAACACAAACATATTACAATCAATAAATTTCCTGAGGAAATTCATGATGAAAAAATATATACAAAAATACAAAATTATTAATTTAAATTAATGTTTAATCCACAAATAAAAGGTTCTCTGGAGGTAAAATTTAATTTTATCAAAAATATTCCATGTACAATGCAAATTAAGTAATGCTACTAATCTGACCATAAGCTTTGATATTATAGAATATAAACCACAAAAATATAAACGCAACACTTTTGGTTTTGCTCCCATTTTGTATGAGATGAAGTCAAAGATCTAAAACTTTTTCCACATATACATATCACCATTTCTCTCAAATATTGTTCACAAACCAGTCTAAATCTGTGATAGTGAGCACTTCTCCTTTGCTGAGATAATCCATCCCACCTCACAGGTGTGCCATACCAAGATGCTGATTAGACACCATGATTAGTGCACAGGTGTGCCTTAGACTGCCCACAATAAAAGGCCACTCTGAAAGGTGCAGTTTTGTTTCATGGGGGGGGGGATACCAGTCAGTATCTGGTGTGACCACCATTTTGCCTCCTGCAGTGCAACACATCTCCTTCGCATCATCCGTGAAGAGAACACCTCTCCAACATGCCAAACGCCAGCGAATGTGAGCATTTGCCCACTCAAGTCGGTTTACGACGACGAACTGGAGTCAGGTCGAGACCCCGATAAGGGACGACGAGCATGCAGATGAGCTTCCCTGAGACGGTTTCTGACAGTTTGTGCAGAAATTCTTTGGTTATGCAAACCGATTGTTTCAGCAGCTGTCCGAGTGGCTGGTCTCAGACGATCTTGGAGGTGAACTAGCTGGATGTGGAGGTCCTGGCTGGTGTGGTTACACGTGGTCTGCGGTTGTGAGCTGGTTGGATGTACTGCCAAATTCTCTGAAACGCCTTTGGAGACGGCTTATGGTAGAGAAATGAACATTCAATACACGAGCAACAGCTCTGGTTGACATTCCTGCTGTCAGCATGCCAACTGCACGCTCCCTCAAATCTTGCAACATCTGTGGCATTGTGCTGTGTGATAAAACTGCACCTTTCAGAGTGGCCTTTTATTGTGGGCAGTCTAAGGCACACCTGTGCACTAATCATGGTGTCTAATCAGCATCTTGGTATGGCACACCTGTGAGGTGGGATGGATTATCTCAGCAAAGGGAAGTGCTCACTATCACAGATTTAGACTGGTTTGTGAACAATATTTGAGGGAAATGGTGATATTGTGTATGTGGAAAAAGTTTTAGATCTTTGAGTTCATCTCATACAAAATGGGAGCAAAACCAAAAGTGTTGCATTTATATTTTTGTTGAGTATAAAATACCCTCAGCCATATGTGCAGTCTTCTTAATAATTATTTAATTTGAATCTATATGTATACAGGTGGGGCCAAAAGTTTACATACCCTGGCAGAAGTTTAGTTTTTTTTTTTTTTGGCCATTTTTCAGAGAATATGAACAATAAAAACTTTTTTTTTCGCTTATGGTTCATGGTTGGGTGAAGCCATTTACCAGCAAACAACAGTGTTTACTCTTTTCAAATCATAATGACAACACAAACTACTCAAATTAACCTGATCAAAAGATTACATACCCCTCTTCTTAATACCATGTACTGCCTGTCTTTTGTGGTGGTTGTGGATGAGGCTCTCTGAGGGTAAAGCTGCCACTGAATGGTTTGGACTTTATTTACATCAATTATGAAGAATACAAACAATATGGCACTCTATGGTAATCTGCATGAACAGTTCTGAAAAACCTGAGTGAGTGTGCAAGAAGAAGAAGAGTGAGGAAAGCCATCAAGACACCCAGACAACCCAGAAGTTATAGGCTTACGTGGCTGTGATTGGAGAAATTATGCACAGTTCAAGCTTTGCATTTTGTATCACCAGTTATCCATCTTATGATGAAGTTGTATAGAGGAGGATTTCTTAAAAAAGAAGACCTGAACCTTTAGCTACAAATTGGCCAGAAGATACAACTGAGATGCCTGGATTGGATCTGTTTTGGTGAAAGAAAATCCTTCTGTGCTCTACTCCACTATGAAGCTAAGAGTAGTGATGCAAAATGCAAAGCTTGCACTGTGCACAATTTCTCCAGTCACAGCCACGTAAACCTATTAACTTCTCCTAAGTTGTCTGGGTGTCTTGGTGGCTCCTTGTAAATCACTGCAGAGGTGTTATCAGGTTGTGAAAACAGTGTTTTCAAGTGTTTTTCAGTAGCTTTTACATAATATATGATAGACATGTTAGATTTACACAGAAATGAAGCTGTTTTGAAGTGGATTCTGCCATGTTGGATTCGCAGCCAGAGACCAGACGTCACGGTGCCTCTCTACTGTGACTGCCCCCCCCCCCCCCAAAAAAAAACAGATTTGCAAGATTGTTAGTTTTTCAAACCTGTAATCTGGGTCAGGAAAAAGTTCAGGATGGTCCCGTCTATACTTCTTTGATTCTGCTCGGACAGGACATCTTCGGATTATGGCACAATTGTAGAAATAATGGTAGTACTGTCCATTGATGTGACTTTTATTGCAGTTGCCATGACAACTCTAAATTTGTGGCACGTCCCTGGCAATTGACAGTTCCTGACTTGTCCTGGCTGCCAAAGATAAACAGGAGCCGTAGCGTTCAAGCCGCCCCTGACAATGACTGTTACTGTATACTTCCCTTGTTCCATTCCAGGGGTGTATGCAGTTAAGGTATTGATTAGGGCATTCCTCTGGTGCCTGGTTCCCTCGTCCTCACCATCAAGTCTGTCATTAGTACTCTTGAGCTGCAAGTTGAAAATTTCCTTTGTTAGTCATAAGCAATTATATACATTTTTCTGTTCAGATATTGTATAATTTGAGCTACATGGTCATAACTGGTATTCAACTCAGCACCTTATTGGACAGGCCCTATATTTTTAACAAGCTGTTTATATTGCTTCCAGAATTTTCTCAATTTAGTTATTAGGTATACCACACAGGTGAAAGCAGATCAGACAAAAATGATTAATCCTCTGTACCCACTGTTATTTGTGTAAAGGACTTTTCACACCACATGCTTTGGAAGCATCAGAGGCGCCACAAATCGGTCTAAAAAGTATTTTCAATGAAACGCATTGCTTTTTAGAGGTGTTGGGTATTTTCTCCTCCAAACATTCTTAAAACCTTTGATAAGACAAACAGAGTCAAGAAACACCAGTGAGACAGAAAGTCAAATTAATCACGCGTGGAGTGCAGTCCAGGCTGTACACCAAGGCTACACTAAAGTCTGGCCTGTGCTCCCGCTCTTTTTATTAGAGAAGCCCTCATTACATCATAAAACTTGTCCTAAGGGGGGGGGAACAACGCGAGACAAGTTTCTTCCCGTAACATAAACACATACGTCAATAAGTGCAGCTGTAAGGAAAAACAGTTTCTTTCTTTTACTCTTATCGTCGGAGGTCAGCACATCTCGTTCGTCTGTTGCAGTTATCAGCTGTTGTGCATCTGCCTGGAGTGTCCTGGTCTTCACACTAAGCATCACATCACAACAGTCAAAACAACCTTCAGGTCTATTACTCCCAGTTCATGACTGACCCCGTCATGCTCACTCCCAGTCGTTAGCGGCTACAAAAACAAGTTGTATAATAATAATAAGTACATCCAGCTCTTCATTCCCAGTTCAGATTGACCCCAGCATGCTAAAACAAGGTTGAATAACACGTACATTCTCAGGGTTAGTGCAAACAACACAACACCGTTCTCATGAGAAAGAAGACAAAGGTCCAAATGTTTAACAGTGATAACATATATACAAATCTTTAACAAGAGGTGTCTGAAGCGTCACGTCAAAGCCGAGCTAAACCATCGCTTCTGCCGGGAGTGTGCACATTCCTGCTTGTCAACAGGCTGACGTGGTAAAAGTTCAACCCAATCCAACTTTTGCCGCTCTGAACTGTGACAAAGCTTCACACTGTCCAAAAGAAAATGTGTCGGGTCCAAACATGGAAGACTAGCGGCAGAAACCACTGATGCCTACAAAACAGGAAGGTGTCACAGGGAACTGCTCATTTATACAGAGCAGTTTTCTGAAGAAAAATCCTTGCAAATGTTTTTTTTTTAAACCTCAAATTAATTTGACTGCTGTATTAAAGCTTTTTCGTGGTTCATCGACGCACATACAACATGGCGATCACTCAGCTTTCCTCTGGAAGAGAAAGAAAAAAAAAAAACAATCTGGAGCAAAAGTCTCCGCCCCCTTGCCACACGGAACGCGTCGGGGGTGTGGGAGGCGTTGACGCGACGCGTTGCCTGATGCGTATAAAGCATGCAAGTGAAGGCTTTAGTTACCGTATTTCCATAAATACAGCATGTTTCATAATATACTGCGTAAAAATGAAACAGCAAAACTTTATTAAGGTGATGAGGATCTAACAAACAGAAACACATTAACTCACTTCTTTGAGTGACTTTATTGGAAGGCCCATTACTTCAGGCACTGCTTAGAATTGTTCAAGCCCACACTTCTGTTTAGCTGGCCATTCTTCGGATGATCATCTTAGCAGCGTCCACATGGTTCTCTCTCTGGTATGTCTGGGAACCGACACTTTCGGACAGTCCCAAGGATGCAGTGCACCAACTCTGTCATTTAGCTGTTGATACTGTGAATGATGTCATTCTGCTTCTTCCTGGAACACAAAATGTATATAGATCCATATGTTACAACCTTAATACAGAAGTTCTCACTTTACATTAAATCCTATGCTTCACAAAGGATTAAACCAATGCTGTTGACCTTTCATCTTCAGCACAGACAAATCTGTGAATGAACTGAGTGATGAAAGTAAGTAGGTAAGTAAGTCCCTTCGGCTGCTCCCTTGTTTGCACTCGAGGTCGCCACAGCAAATCTGAGGTGGATCTGCATGTTGAATTGGCACAGGTTTTACGCCGGATGCCCTTCCTGATGCAACTCCACATTACATGGAGAAATGTGGCAGGGGTGGGATTTGAGCCCGGAACCTTTTGCACCGAAACCAAGCGCATTAACCACTTGGCCACCACTCAGTGATGAGAGAAAGCCATGGAGGAAAAAAACAACAAAAAAAAAAAAAAAAACAAACTTGAAAGATCTTGGCAAGGCCCTGATGGTTGGTCAGGTGGTTGTCCCCCAGAAAAATGTGAAATCTCAAATGCATTCTGGTTAGTGCTGTAGGTATCAATTATTTTAGCAGTCAAGTATTCTATCGATTATTCTGGCGATTAATCGAGTAATCGGATAAAAGTACTTTTGCGTTTTAAACAACATCAATGGGCTGTCTATAAGCATGACAAATGTCACTGTCATTTTGCTGAAATGGCGATGGGATGTAGCCTTCTATTTTGTTTTGTCCATTTGTAAAAATTAACCAAGTTTTTTTTTTTTTTTTAAATAAGGTTGATGGACTGGTCCCTGCGTGATTTTTTTATCCTCTTTCTCTTCAGCAGATGCATTTCAGCTGGAGGTTGAACATGCAGCATCGCAGTCAGTTTTTTATTATTTAAGTTACCGTGTTTGTGAAGTGTTGTGTGTTGCCCAAAAATGCATCATTAAAAAGTGAAACACTCAGTGTGAGTCTGAGGTAAACACAGAAGAAAGGGTGGACTTCTGCTGTTTGTCAATGTAGCCGGGGACAGAGCTGTGACTCGCCCGGTCTGAGAGCTCCTCACGCTGGGCAGAGAGAGACAGCAGCGGCCACCCGGGTCATAGGTCCCTCCCCAATAGAGCAGAAAAATAGGCAAACACACATGCCTTCGCTTTAAATGCACAGTAAGTCTATTTCAGATGATCAGTGTGGACCATCTTTCTCTTGAAAAGGCTTTATTTTATTTATTGTCACATTGGAAAGCGGTAGCTATCGTTGCTAATTTGATAGCTGTATGCTTGCTTTTGTTTTTTTTTTCTGCGGATGTTGACAGCGCCACACACAGGCCTGACATATGTGCTACAACATTAAACTAAGCTTCGAGGCACAGAATTTGCCTCAAACATTTTTTGTAATCGAATTATTCAAGTTACTCGACTCATCGTTTCAGCCCTAATTCTGGTGCTTTCTCAGGTCTATTTACCCACCAAAAGAATCTCAAAAAATTTTTTTTTTTTTTTGGACAGATCACTTTTCCCACACCAGATAAGGTGGTAAACCTCAGTAGTATAGCATACAAGTCCTCCTGTTTCAAGTGTATGGTACCATAGACAGTATGCACACACTATGCAAATGAAACATTATGCAAGGGACATAGAAACTGAGTTTTTATAAAGGAATTCTGTAACTTTATATCAGCAATAAATAAACATGTCAATTAAGTAACAAGACCTGTAAATTATTTCTTAAATAAGGAAAGTAGTATATACAACTTCATTACTGGCAGATTTTACTGTATTTTCAAATTATATCCCAAATAGAACAGAATATTTCTTGCCAGAAATTTTGAATATTTTGCTTGCTGATGTGAATTTTTAGAATCTTCTGGCACAAGACACTGAAACATCTTATTTAACCATTATAGTACAAACCTCGGGATAAAGATCGGGCTGATGTGAATCAACTGCAGACACACACTCAACCGACTGGTCAGATGGAGGATTCAGTGATTTAACAACTCTTAAGGCAGCAGGCATGGTACTGTGGTGGGGAACAAACAATGATCAGAAAATATTATCAAACTTATCCTTATAAAGTCTCTTTCTGGGCACTGACATTACTTAAACTTAAAGACAGAGTATATATATTAGTCATGGTCATAAAAAGTATGTATATTTTAAATTTAGCATTTATTTAAGCAAATTAGTCCCTTTGGGCTCGAGACCTCTTTTATAAGTGACCTGGACAATTATAAAGTTTCCAATTCACCCAACCTGCATGTCCTTGGAAGTGAGATGCCCACACACCTTATTGACACCTTTAGGCTTCTGGCTTAATATCAGAATATATTAAAACATGGACAAAATATGAATTAGGCCTGTGCCTCTCTGTGGCTAACGTTAGCTCCGTGCTAGTCAAAAATGTGCTGGTTTGGTTCTCATTAGTCCATGTCTGGCATAATCAAGCTTCAAGCAAGTTCTGTCTTTTCTGTCTAAAATGGGTTTGTGCTCACATCAGGTTCCATTACCTCGTGATGACTGTAGGAAGGCCTCGCCATTTGAAGCTAGCTGCTAACTCGTGGTTGTGTTGGTTTTCTGTGATCCAGTCGATGATCATCCAGCGTTAGTCTCCTCTTCTGCTCTCAGTGGTCTCTTAATCGTAGTATAGAGACTGAACAGGCAAATTAACGTCTTGAACATAAACTTTTATTTGCCAAAAGAGAGCAGAGAGCATGCAGCACTGTTAGTTAGCCAAGTCGTGTTCTTCTTCTTCTTCTTTGTTAAACAGCGGGTTTTAACCCAACTCGGTGCACCACTGCCACCAACTGTTTGGTGGAGAGCACTACAAGCTTTTTTTTTTTTTTTTTTTTTTAACCAGAATGAGAATGTTGCATTTTACATTCAGAAATGATTGTATCCAGGTGTTATAATGTGTACAATGTACATGTTTTACCCTGGATAATTATAATATCATGCCTCACTGAAAACATGAATTGAGCAGCTGAAATTAAAGGAATCAGAAAGGAAGAAATATGTTGTTATGGTAATAATTCCCACCAAACACTGTTAGACTGTGACATGTGTGACTATTCATCTCATGTTCAGCATGTTTGTTTAAAAACATGTCTGATAATGTTTGAACTGCAAGTTGTGAAGTGACCAGTAAAAAATATTATTTGTCTATGAGCTGTTTTATTTAAATGTCAGTTTCCTGCTCATGCATGTTGAAAACATTATGTTGTAAATCAATTTTAATACCTTTAATGTATTTTTCCTTATTTCCAAAAATGCTAAAGATATTATGCTTTTAGAAAATATGGCAAATGTATGTAACTCAGGTCTGTCGGACTTCTGGATAATAAGCTGCCATTGCAATGTTTCCATAAAAAAACATATTTCAGTAGCTGACAATCACAGTCTGTAGTGATGTACATTTTTTATTGCAAAAATAATATTCCAATTAACAGAGTGCATGTTTATGCAAGTTGCCCCAAGACATGTTTCTGAGTTAGCTCTGTCAGTTTATCACAGTAATCTTGAAATTATACGAGGGTAGGCTGAAAAGTTCTAAGGCTCACTATAATGCAGTTAATGCATTACTCCTTCATGGGGAGCCTTAGAACTTTTCAGCCTACTCTCGTATATTCAGTAGGTCTGAATAAATCATAAATCGACATATTATTGGTTACCATGAGTGTTGAAATCATTTCCTATTGTTCATTCTACCTATGTTTGCACACATAATTTAAATGGAGTCCAACATTAACTTTCTGTAGGCAGTAAATGATATTTAATGTTTTCCTGTAATATGAAATTTTACAAAATAATTGTAATAATTAAATAATAATTTAATTTATACATTTATTTAGAGGCAAGCTTTACACATACAACATGAACATTATGTGAATGTTCGCAAACACACTGAACATTAAGCATACATTCTATAAACATTTGATTGATTTTTGCAAATGTTTGCTTACATGTTTGTCTAATGTTTGCTTTCATGCAAACATTAGACAAACATCACAAACATTATATGAACATTTGCAAGCTTGCTGAACAGTAAATGAACATTCTATGAACGTTCACTTGATGTTCGCAAATTTTCGCTTCCATGCAAACAGACAAACATCACGAACATTATATGAACATTTGTTTGATGTTTGCAAATGTTTGCTTCCGGGTGGGCTGTAACCAGGTTTCTGTAAGGCAGAATAAATCAATATGTTGATCAATTATTATATAATTTACCAACAGGGGCTTAGAAGAGAGAGACCTAATGTTTAATAGACCACATTTAACTGTTTTAGTCTGTGGTGCAATTGAAGGTGCTATATTATTTTTTCTTTTTGAATTTTTATGCTTAAATAGATTTTTGCTGGTTATTGGTGGTCTGGGAGCAGGCACCGTCTCTACGGGGATGGGGTAATGAGGGGATGGCAGGGGAGAGAAGCTGCAGAGAGGTGGTGTAAGACTACAACTCTGCTTCCTGGTCCCAACCCTGGATAGTCACGGTTTGGAGGATTTAAGAAAATTGGCCAGATTTCTACAAATGAGAGCTGCTCCATCCAAAGTGGGATGGATGCCGTCTCTCCTAACAAAACCAGGTTTCCCCAGAAGCTTTGCCAATTATCTATGAAGCCACCTCATTTTTTGGACACCACTCAGACAGCCAGCAATTCAAGGAGAACATGCGGCTAAACATGTCACTCCCGGTCTGATTGGGGAGGGGCCCAGAGAAAACTACAGAGTCCGACATTGTTTTTGCAAAGTTACACACCGATTTATGTTAATTTTAGTGACCTCCGATTGGCGTAACCGGGTGTCATTACTTGCCGACGTGACTTACAATCTTATCAAATTTACGCTTAGCCTTAGCCAGCAGTTCAAATTTCCTTCAATGTCGCCTGCTCTGGCCCCCGGAAGACAATTAACTATGGTTGCTGGTGTCGCTAACTTCACATTTCTCAAAACAGAGTCGCCAATAACCAGAGTTTGATCCTCGGCGGGTGTGTCGTCGAGTGGGGAAAAACGGTTAGAGATGTGAACGGGTTGGCGGTGTACACGGGGCTTCTGTTTAGGGCTACGCTTCCTCCTCACAGTCACCCAGTCGGCCTGCTTTCCCGGCTGCTCGGGATCTGCCAGGGGGGAACTAACAGCGGCTACGCTACCTTGGTCCGCACCGACTACAGGGGCCTGGCTAGCTGTAGAATTTTCCACGGTGCGGAGCCGAGTCTCCAATTCGCCCAGCCTGGCCTCCAAAGCTACGAATAAGCTACACTTATTACAAGTACCGTTACTGCTAAAGGAGGCCGAGGAATAACTAAACATTTCACACCCAGAGCAGAAAAGTGCAGGAGAGACAGGAGAAGCCGCCATGCTAAATCGGCTAAGAGCTAGTAGCTACGCTAACCTAGCGGATTCCTAAAAACACGCAAAGTTAATAATGTGTAAATAATTTAGAGGTGATTCAGCAGAAGGAGTGCTTTAGTTAAGGCACGTAAAGATTACACTGGGAAACAAATCGTAATCTAGATAACTAGATCAATCTAACTGCGCAGATTAAACAGCTAACAGATACAGAAAAACACCGCTGTGCTCCGGAACAGGAAGTGATACAATACCGCAGTATTGTATCCGGATCCGAACCAGGTGATACGCATTTCTAAGATCCAGCTTAGTAAAGATTTTGGCTCCATGCAGGGGGGTGAACACGGAATCCAACAATGGCAACGGGTATCGGTTGCGAACCGTAATCTCATTCAGCCCCCTGTAATCAATGCATGGACGGAGTCCGCCATCTTTCTTGCCCACAAAAAAGAAACCTGCCCCCATCGGGGAGGTGGAGTTCCGGATCAGCCCGGCAGCTAATGAGTCCCGGATGTAGTTCTCCATTGATTCGCGCTCAGGTCGTGAGAGGTTGTACAGCCTGCTGGACGGGAACTCAACGCCTGGAACCAAATCAATGGCACAATCGTACGGACGGTGCGGGGGAAGGGTGAGTGCCAGATCCTTGCTGAAGACGTCAGCAAGATCGTGGTACTCAACCGGCACTGCCGTCAGATTGGGAGGGACTTTGACCTCCTCCTTAGCCTGTAAACCGGGAGGAACCGAGGATCCTAAACACACCCGATGGCAGGTTCGCTCCACTGAACCACCACCCCAGACGGCCAATCAATCCGGGGATTGTGCTTCAACATCCATGGGAAGCCCAAAATCACGTGGGAGGTAGAAGGAGTTACAAAAACTCAATCTCCTCCCGATGGTTCCAGACACCACCAGAGTTACTGGTTGTGTCTTGTGTGTGATTAAAGGGAGGAGGGTGCCATCTAGTGCCCGCACCTGCAATGGCGAAGGAAGCGCCACCAGAGGGAGCCCTACCTCCCTTGCCCATCTGCTGTCTAGCAAATTCCCTTCTGACCCCGTGTCCACCAGTGCTGGGGCTTGAAGGGTTAAATCCCCGCTCAGGATTGTAACTGGGAGTCGTGTGGCAATCTGTGTGTGTCCCACGTGAATGTTTTGACCCCCCCTTAGCCCAGTCTCTGAGGGCGGTTGTTGTTGTGGCCGTTTGGGGCAGTTTTTCTGTATGTGCTCCTTTGAGCTGCAGAGAAAACACTCCCCGCGGACCAGCCTCCTCATTTTGGCTCTGTGCGTTTCCCTAACAACGTCAACAGGGGGAGCTGTTGCCCCACGGAGCGCTGCGGCTGTGGAGCGTGGGGAGGGCGGCCCCTTTTCGAACCCGGAAGGGAGAGGGACGGCGCGTATCCGGCCACGTCCTTTGCCTCGCTCCCGACGGCGTTCCTCCAACCGATTGTCTAACCGTATAACGAGCTCGATAAGCCCATCTAAATCCCGCGGTTCCTCCTTAGCTACCAGATGCTCCTTCAGGACCAATGACAGTCCATTTATGAAGGCGGCGCGGAGCGCAACGTTATTCCAGCCGGACCTCGCAGCCGCGATGCGGAAGTCGACTGCATATTCGGCTGCGCACCGGCGCCCCTGTCGCATTGACAGCAGCATTGTTGAAGCGGTCTCTCCTCTGTTAGGGTGATCAAACACTGTTCTGAACTCCCCCACAAACCCAGTGTATGCTGCTAACAACCGTGAGTTCTGTTCCCAGAGCGCCGTAGCCCAGGCGCGTGCCTTACCCCGAAGCAAAGCAATAACATAAGCCACCTTGCTGGCGTCAGACGCGTACATCACGGGTCGTTGTGCAAAGACGAGCGAACACTGCATCAGAAAGTCCGCGCACGTCTCCACACAACCCCCGTACGGCTCAGGGGGACTTATGTATGCTTCAGGGGATGGAGGGGGGGTTTGTTGAACGACCAGTGGAATGTTAATACCCGGCACCGGGTTGGCAGGAGGAGGAGCCGCAGCAGCGCTCTGATCGCGCGCTTCCACCTGTGCGGTGAGAGCCTCCATCCTGCGATTAAGGATGATGTTTTGCTCGGACATCAAATCCAGCCGAGCGGTAAAGGCGGTGAGGATTTGCTGCAACTCACCGAGCACACCTCCTGCAGACGCCTGTGCACCCTGCTCTTCCATTGGCTGTCCAACAGATGGATGACGCCCCTCGGGATCCATGACGCTGGCCGAGATATCCTGTTGTGAAAGTGTAGTGACACGGACCCACAACAGGGGGCGCAAATGAACGGTCAATAGATGAGCCAAAATAACAATTTAATGTTGTGAAGGTGCACAACGAATACACAGACAATCTCAGAATATGATTACAGTCAATCCACAAAGGTGACGTTTGGGCAGGCTCGAGGACAGAAGACGTCTGTCCTGAGAAGAGCCGGAACCACACGATTTCCGCCGCCACCGAACCTGGTGAATACTGGAGCTGCCAAGTCCCAAATTCCCAGGTGATCACCGTCCCCGACTGTTGGATCTGGTACTGCTGGCGAAGAACAAAGACAGTCAAGTGTGGGTGTGTGTACACCAGTAACAACAACGGTGGGAATGCCACCTCCACCTCTCACTCAATATGCTGATGAGTACCGCAGTGATTCCTCAGGGGAAAAGAGTGCCGTCCTGCACTTACTCAGCCCCCACAAACTAAGGACCGGTACTCCTGTAAACACTCACAATAGACAGATTATTAGTTACCACAAATGGCTGAGGACATTACCTCCACTGAAGTACGATATCTCGGCGATGAGGTGGAGATGACGTCTGGGTTTTATGGAGTGGGATGATGAAGAATGAGTGACAGCTGTCAGGACATAATGAGTAACAGCTGTCACTCCCGGCTGTGTCCGTGGCGGCAGCGCCCTCTCGTGCCTGAAGCCCGCACTTCAGGCAGGGTGCCCTCTGGTGGTGGGCCAGCAGTACCTCCTCTTCTGGCGGCCCACACAACAATATACTCAAAATCTGGATTAATCTTTTTAGTCACATAGCACTACTATTATTCTGAACACTACTGTAAGTCTTTACAAAGAGTGACGAAGAAACGTCGAAGAATAAAGAAATACGGATGGAGGAAGAGGGCAATGAGCTAGTTGCTAACAAGCTAACAATAGGTACAAACGATCATTCTACAACAGCCAAAGAACTCTCTGAAGACTTCAGGAGCTTTAAAAAGGACATAAGTGAGGCATTTTTGGTTATGAAGGTGGAAATGGCAAAGACATTGAGGGAAGAGCTTACTTTGTTTAAAAAGGAGGTTAAGGACGAGCTAATGGAGCAGGCGGCTACATTAGCATCACATAGCAAAGCCATTGCCGAAGCACAAGACCACATTGTGGAGATGGAAGTAAGCGGCCCAGTAATGAAAGAAGCCCTGATGAATCTACTAAAAGAACAGCGCAAACTACACGAAGAGGTGATTGACCTGGAGAGCAGATCCAGAAGAAACAACATCTGTATTTATGGGATACCTGAAAATGCAGAAGGTGACTCTGCAATAAAATTCAAATCAAATCTGCTAGCAACTGAGCTACAGCTACCTGATAACATTTCCCTGCAGATCCAGTGTGCACACAGGTCCCTGATACAACAGCCTGGTACTGGCTCACCACCAAGGTCAATAATTGTAAATTTCTTACAGTTTGAAGCGAAAGAGACTGTTCTTGCTCTTCTGTTCTTGCTCTTCTATGCTGTCGTCTGTTTGGCACCGGGCAGCACAGAGCGGGAGAGAAAGAGACTGAACAAGCTGGTCAGGAAGTCCAGCTCTGTCCTGGGCTGTCCTCTGGAGTCTCTGGAGGAGGTGGCTGAGAGGAGGGTGTTAACCAAGCTCAAATCCATCATGGACAACTCCTCTCACCCTCTGCATCGGACTGTAGTGGAGCTGACCAGCTTGTTCAGTGACAGACTGAGGCACCCTCAGTGCAAGAAGGAACGATACCACAGTGGTAAAGGAATGGTGTTTAGTGCGAGCCATCTGGGTTCAATCCCACCGCCATCCCGGCCACAAAGGTCCTGCGGTCACAGCAGTAAAAAGAATCGAGATGGATGGTCATACACTTCCTTCAACCACTGTGAATCAAAGTATCAGTGTCGGCTTTTCCTTCTCTGTAGTTTGTAAGGAGCCCGTCTGCAGGTTTCTCTCCTCTCCACTGATGAGATGTTCCGATATGTAGCAGGACATACAGGGTAGCCAGTGATGGATTCCTTTCTCCTCTCCTAATAAAATGTTATTATATATTATAATAAAGACATGATTTGACTTCATTCTTTCATTCGTTGCATGTCAGACAGAAAGTGTGGCCAAATGTACATAATGTGCAAATAAAAATGGAAACAGGAATAATGGCTAAAAATAACTTATGAATCAAAATTAAAATATTAAGACAGGTGAACATAAAGTTTATGAACTGCTGAGAACACGCATCACTCCTACATTTTTAAGCATTCATCAGTTTGCACCAGCCAGCAAACTTTAACGACTTGAACTGTTCTAACAGTGCTGTCTGTTTAGAGTTAAACGTCTTTTAATCATGTTGAATTAACTTCTTCAGCTGGAGTGATGACTGTTCTAAGCTTGTCATGAACTTTATTTATATTCATGATAATATTTTGATTTTTGTTTGCAAGTTGACGAGCTTCCTACCGATGTGTAATTTTCTGGGTGACGTCAGCCACAACACACGTGCAGAAGGAAATAAAAAAAAAGTGCCAGACTGTGATAATCTTCATCTATATATATCTCTTATAAATGCAGTAACTTACCGAGCGAACCTTTCGGGAAGTCGACGAACCTGCTGCAATCGTTCCCGTTTCTACAAGCAGACTTGACAGTACTTTGCCACCATTATCCTGGGAATGCGCAATGTTTATATGCATTGACCTTTGAACTTACACAGCAGCCACTGTGGCACTGAAAAGTCAAAACTGGCTTATACTCAGTTTACAGATCAATTGGTTAAGGAAATCTTTATTGGAAACCGTATCAATTTTTGGGGGGTGGAGGTGTCACTACAGCCAGTGAGGTGAGCCCAGATGTCATCGCCCGGCCCCGTTGGGGGTGACCCACTCCTGGGACAGTGACAGGTGAGGAGTTTGACTGGGACGGACCGATCTGATCCAATATCGAGATCAGCTTCCAATACCAGTGTGATTCACAAATCGTTATTTCCCGATACAACCTGGAAAGTTTTCCGATCCTGGACCTGTCTGTATGTGGGCAGAAAAGTCTGACTGGCTGCTGTGCGCGGCTGCTGCTGGGCTGTGTGCAGGGCAGTGGGGCAGGAGTGTCTGCAGTTTGAGTCAGAGCGCTAACGCTGGTCGCTGTGACTTTTAACGGGAGGAAGGATCCAATCATCTACGGAAACAGACTTCAAACATGAGGAAATTAAGTACTTTTATTGATGGTTTTGTGGCATTTTGGAAATGTGCATGTTTCGGTGTTTTAAGAAGAGGTAATTTCTTGGAGAGAGAGAGTACAACAGACAGAGAGCACATAAGCAGGAGGACTTTTTGCTGTATATAACACTTGTTTTGACAATGTAACGTATGTTTCCCATGTCAATAAAGCTCCATCGGAATTGAAAATTGAGAGAAATAGACAGAGTTGTCTATGAAGTCTATGCTTTTTCCCCCCAAGCCCTGCTACTTTTCACTGAACCAAACAAGGGACTGCGCAGTGGAGGCACAAAAGGAGGATGGACCACGTGGACTGGATTGATGAGACAGGACCACAAGACAGGGACAGGAACCAGGGAAGCGAGCCTGCGGCCCTGCTGGGAATGCGGGGGAAAGGGAGAGGGCAGGTGAGATAATGAAGGTGTATTTGGGCACACATCTGGAAGTGAAAATAAACCTAAACTAAATGGTTCATTCAGAGGTTCAGTTCATTCAGGCTTTCAGTTCAGAAGCAAAGTCTCAGTTCATTCCAGACTGGAGTTTAGATCAAAAGTGCAGTTCATTCAGGAGTCCAGTTCAGATCACAGTCTTTGTTCATTCAGGATGTTACAGTAGTTCTACATGACACCCCCTAAAGGTGGGCACATGTGGCAGACTGACAGTCAGATTGACAGCTCCAGTTCCAGGCTTAGATGCATGCAGCAATATAGCAGCTCACACTCTCTGGGAAACTGCACTCAGAGAACTACAGTTGCACTGACTCAGAAACTTAGCGACTGTGTATAGATCACTCCAGACTGTCAGCAGATTAGATCATAAAGTAACTGAACGGTTCAACCACTGGAATAACAAGATGACTGTGCTCACTGTTCCTGAACAGCGCAGAAGCGCAAAAAACCCAAACTACAGATTAACCATTGATGTTTACAGAACTCCATGAAGAGGAACGGAGTAAGAGCAGCATACCTGCTGAACACTACGCATCGCAGAGATGAACGGACTCTGATAATTAAAGCCCCTTTCACACTGGCGTATTCGTAGAGCTGCGTATTGCAGTGTTGTGTTTCATTTAAATATGCCCAAAATGCGCGGGTACTCAGCCTTTTTTCCGTGTTGTGGATATGCTTGCAGCTGCGTGTGTTCGCTTTTTAATGTGTGCACACAGTCGCATGTTGTCGCTATTTAAAACCAGTTCCCTCCTGCTGCCTGTGCAGAACACAGCAGCTTTGGCTAAACACGTGGCAGTAATGAAACTGTAAAAACCTCATGATACAGTCCACTGTTTTCCAAGTGCAGTGATGTGTTCTGCCTCTGTGGAAGTGCGCTTTGTTCTCTCCTGCACATTATGGTTCACATCAGAAACAGAGTCATTTAACATTATTATTATTTTTATTATTTATTTGTCTTGGTGGATCATTTTCATTGTGTACAGATGCTGCTGAGTCTGGCTGTGGTAAAAGCTGCCGTGAATGAAGCGCTGTGACTCTAAACTTTTAAAGCTCCGGTTGCTCCAATCAGGTCTGCTGATTTGATCAGACCTGATCAATCAGGGCTTCTGATGATCGCACCAACATGCAGCGACGAGGCTTTTATTTTAAAGTCACAAGTTTGATCAGACACACACACAGAGAGAGACAGAGAGAGAGACTTGCTGTTTCTGGATTTCTGAGTTGAGGTTCGACTCCCTGTTCTTATCACACACAGGCACTGTGGGCTGTGTGATTATGTTCTCAGCTGAATCATTCACGCACTCAGTTTTTGGTTGTGTACAGGAGCGCCGTGTTGCACAGACTTGCATGCAGTAACGCTGTGCAGACCTGCTTAAAACTGTGTCCAGTGCTCTACGCTGAAGAAAATTAAACATGTTTAATATCTTCCATCCTACGCGCGTAACCCTCAACATACTGCTGCGTAAGAAGCAAAAACTCAACACAGAGCTGCTCAACTCAGCGTAGACGATACACCACAATGAGCAGCTCTACGAATACGCCGATGTGAAAGGGGCTTAACAGCTGAGTGAAGCACCGCGTGTGATTACACACCAGACAGAATAACAGAGTATGTCAAGGTTAAAGCAGGTTAAACCGGAGTTTTTCCTTACCACTGTTGCTCTGGGGGTAGGTAAGGTTAGACCTTACCTGTGTGAAGCACTTTGAGGCAACTCTGTTGTGATTTACTGGTGGTTGGCTCTCACTGCGGTATTGTATCACTTCCTGTTCCGGAGCACAGCGGTGTTTTTCTGTATCTGTTAGCTGTTTAATCTGCGCAGTTAGATTGATCTAGTTATCTAGATTACGATTTGTTTCCCAGTGTAATCTTTACGTGCCTTAACTAAAGCACTCCTTCTGCTGAATCACCTCTAAATTATTTACACATTATTCACTTTGCGTGTTTTTAGGAATCCGCTAGCTTAGCGTAGCTACTAGCTCTTAGCCGATTTAGCATGGCGGCTTCTCCTGTCTCTCCCGCACTTTTCTGCTCTGGGTGTGAATGTTTAGTTATTCCTCGGCCTCCTTTAGCAGTAATGGTACTTGTAATAAGTGTAGCTTATTCGTAGCTTTGGAGGCCAGGCTGGGCGAATTGGAGACTCGGCTCCGCACCGTGGAAAATTCTACAGCTAGCCAGGCCCCTGTAGTCGGTGCGGACCAAGGTAGCTTAGCCGCCGTTAGTTCCCCCCTGGCAGATCCCGAGCAGCCGCGAAAGCAGGCCGACTGGGTGACTGTGAGGAGGAAGCGTAGTTCTAAACAGAAGCCCCGTGTACACCGCCAACCCGTTCACATCTCTAACCGTTTTTCCCCACTCGACGACACACCCGCCGAGGATCAAACTCTGGTTATTGGCGACTCTGTTTTGAGAAATGTGAAGTTAGCGACACCAGCAACCATAGTCAATTGTCTTCCGGGGGCCAGAGCAGGCGACATTGAAGGAAATTTGAAACTGCTGGTTAAGGCTAAGCGTAAATTTGGTAAGATTGTAATTCACGTCGGCAGTAATGACACCCGGTTACGCCAATCGGAGGTCACTAAAATTAACATTAAATCGGTGTGTAACTTTGCAAAAACAATGTCGGACTCTGTAGTTTTCTCTGGGCCCCTCCCCAATCAGACCGGGAGTGACATGTTTAGCCGCATGTTCTCCTTGAATTGCTGGCTGTCTGAGTGGTGTCCAAAAAATGAGGTGGGCTTCATAGATAATTGGCAAAGCTTCTGGGGAAAACCTGGTCTTGTTAGGAGAGACGGCATCCATCCCACTTTGGATGGAGCAGCTCTCATTTCTAGAAATCTGGCTAATTTTCTTAAATCCTCCAAACCGTGACTATCCAGGGTTGGGACCAGGAAGCAGAGTTGTAGTCTTACACACCTCTCTGCAGCTTCTCTCCCCCTGCCATCCCCTCATTACCCCATCCCCGTAGAGACGGTGCCTGCTCCCAGACTACCAATAACCAGCAAAAATCTATTTAAGCATAAAAATTCAAAAAGAAAAAATAATATAGCACCTTCAACTGCACCACAGACTAAAACAGTTAAATGTGGTCTATTAAACATTAGGTCTCTCTCTTCTAAGTCCCTGTTGGTAAATGATATAATAATTGATCAACATATTGATTTATTCTGCCTAACAGAAACCTGGTTACAGCAGGATGAATATGTTAGTTTAAATGAGTCAACACCCCCGAGTCACACTAACTGTCAGAATGCTCGTAGCACGGGCCGGGGCGGTGGATTAGCAGCAATCTTCCATTCCAGCTTATTAATTAATCAAAAACCCAGACAGAGCTTTAATTCATTTGAAAGCTTGTCTCTTAGTCTTGTCCATCCAAATTGGAAGTCCCAAAAACCAGTTTTATTTGTTATTATCTATCGTCCACCTGGTCGTTACTGTGAGTTTCTCTGTGAATTTTCAGACCTTTTGTCTGACTTAGTGCTTAGCTCAGATAAGATAATTATAGTGGGCGATTTTAACATCCACACAGATGCTGAGAATGACAGCCTCAACACTGCATTTAATCTATTATTAGACTCTATTGGCTTTGCTCAAAAAGTAAATGAGTCCACCCACCACTTTAATCATGTCTTAGATCTTGTTCTGACTTATGGTATGGAAATAGAAGACTTAACAGTATTCCCTGAAAACTCCCTTCTGTCTGATCATTTTTTAATAACATTTACATTTACTCTGATGGACTACCCAGCAGTAGGGAATAAGTTTCATTACACTAGAAGTCTTTCTGAAAGCGCTGTAACTAGGGTTTAAGGATATGATTCCTTCTATGTAGTTCTCTATGCCAGAGAACAACACAGTGCAGAGTAGCTACCTAAACTCTGTAAGGGAGATAGAGTATCTCGTCAATAGTTTTACATCCTCATTGAAGACAGCTTTGGATGCTGTAGCTCCTCTGAAAAGAGACTTTAAATCAGAGTGTCTGACTCCATGGTATAACTCTCAAACTCGTAGCTTAAAGCAGATAACCCTAAGTGGAGAGGAAATGGCGTTCTCACTAATTTCGAGAATCTTCACTAGCCTGGAAAAAGAGTCTGTTGCTCTATAAAAAAGCCCTCCGTAAGCTAGGACATCTTTCTACTCATCACTAATTGAAGACAATAAGAACAACCCAGGTTTCTTTCAGCACTGTAGCCAGGCTGACAAAGAGTCAGAGCTCTATTGAGCTGAGTATTCCATTACCTTTAACTAGTAATGAGTTCATGACTTTCTTGCTAACAAAATTTTAACTATTAGAGAAAAAATTACTCATAACCATCCCAAAGACATATCGTTATCTTTGGCTGCTTTCAGTGATGCCGGTATTTGGTTAGACTCTTTCTCTCCGATTGTTCTGTCTGAGTTATTTTCATTAGTTACTTCATCCAAACCATCAACATGTTTATTAGACCCCATTCCTACCAGGCTGCTCAAGGAAGCCCTACCATTATTTAATGCTTCGATCTTAAATATGATCAATCTATCTTTGTTAGTTGGCTATGTACCACAGGCTTTTAAGGTGGCAGTAATTAAACCATTACTTAAAAAGCCATCACTTGACCCAGCTATCTTAGCTAATTATAGGCCAATCTCCAACCTTCCTTTTCTCTCAAAATTCTTGAAAGGGGTAGTTGTAAAACAGCTAACTGATCATCTGCAGAGGAATGGTCTATTTGAAGAGTTTCAGTCAGGTTTTAGAATTCATCATAGTACAGAAACAGCATTAGTGAAGGTTACAAATGATCTTCTTATGGCCTCGGACAGTGGACTCATCTCTGTGCTTGTTCTGTTAGACCTCAGTGCTGCTTTGATACTGTTTGACCATAAAATTTTATTACAGAGATTAGAGCATGCCATAGGTATTAAAGGCACTGCGCTGCGGTGGTTTGAATCATATTTGTCTAATAGATTACAATTTGTTCATGTAAATGGGGAATCTTCTTCACAGACTAAAGTTAATTATGGAGTTCCACAAGGTTCTGTGCTAGGACCAATTTTATTCACTTTATATATGCTTCCCTTAGGCAGTATTATTAGACGGTATTGCTTAAATTTCATTGTTACGCAGATGATACCCAGCTTTATCTATCCATGAAGCCAGACGACACACACCAATTAGCTAAACTGCAGGATTGTCTTACAGACATAAAGACATGGATGACCTCTAATTTCCTGCTTTTAAACTCAGATAAAACTGAAGTTATTGTACTTGGCCCCACAAATCTTAGAAACATGGTGTCTAACCAGATCCTTACTGTGGATGGCATTACCCTGACCTCTAGTAATACTGTGAGAAATCTTGGAGTCATTTTTGATCAGGATATGTCATTCAAAGCGCATATTAAACAAATATGTAGGACCTGCTTTTTTGCATTTACGCAATATCTCTAAAATCAGAAAGGTCTTGTCTCAGAGTGATGCTGAAAAACTAATTCATGCATTTATTTCCTCTAGGCTGGACTATTGTAATTCATTATTATCAGGTTGTCCTAAAAGTTCCCTAAAAAGCCTTCAGTTAATTCAAAATGCTGCAGCTAGAGTGCTGACGGGGACTAGAAGGAGAGAGCATATCTCACCCATATTGGCCTCTCTTCATGGCTTCCTGTTAATTCTAGAATAGAATTTAAAATTCTTCTTCTTACTATAAGGTTTGAATAATCAGGTCCCATCTTATCTTAGGGACCCTCGTAGTACCATATCACCCCAATAGAGCGCTTCGCTCTCAGACTGCAGGCTTACTTGTAGTTCCTAGGGTTTGTAAGAGTAGAATGGGAGGCAGAGCCTTCAGCTTTCAGGCTCCTCTACCTGTGGAACCAGCTCCCAATTCAGATCAGGGAGACAGACACCCTCTCTACTTTTAAGATTAGGCTTAAAACTTTCCTTTTTGCTAAGCTTATAGTTAGGGCTGGATAAGGTGACCCTGAACCATCCCTTAGTTATGCTGCTATAGACGTAGACTGCTGGGGGGTTCCCATGATGCACTGTTTCTTTCTCTTTTTGCTCTGTATGCACCACTCTGCATTTAATCATTAGTGATCGATCTCTGCTCCCCTCCACAGCATGTCTTTTTCCTGGTTCTCTCCCTCAGCCCCAACCAGTCCAGCAGAAGACTGCCCCTCCCTGAGCCTGGTTCTGCTGGAGGTTTCTTCCTGTTAAAAGGGAGTTTTTCCTTCCCACTGTAGCCAAGTGCTTGCTCACAGGGGGTCGTTTTGACCGTTGGGGTTTTACATCATTATTGTATGGCCTTGCCTTACAATATAAAGCGCCTTGGGGCAACTGTTTGTTGTGATTTGGCGCTATATAAAAAAAAAATTGAATTGAATTGAATTTGGCGCTATATAAATGAAAATAAATTGAAAAAAAATTAAAGCAAGAAACAGAAAAGCGTGATGTGGAAAAACCTGTATAATCCCCTCTACATAACTGAAGGCTGCATTAAGAGCAAGATCTCACTGCAGGAAAAAAAACATGATTGATAACGTCATAATTAGAAACTTGGAGTAAGATGGCAAGAAAAACATGACATGTAACACTGAGCCTGGAAACTCTCAAGAGGAAAAAACACAGCAGGTTACAGACTGCACCTGGAAGGGACAGTGAAAAAACAGAGATACTTTCGTGGACATGGGAGCCCACAGCGGCGAAGTTATGACAGGAGCGCAGAGACTTTTGTCCAGAAAAACTCAGCAGGAAAAGTCAATAAGCTCGGAGGCTCACGTCAGGGAAACAGACAAGTGACATTAGCACTAAACGTGGCGATGAAACGCCAAACAAAGAACACTGAGAACAAAACATAAGCTCGGGTTACCGGCTGTCTTCAGGTGGCCTGCAGCAGATGTCAGCGGTTGGAAGCAGTTGTAGCAAAATGGCAAAGTGTAGCAAAGCAAAGCAGCAAAAGATTCTGGCCCCGACCCATGACAGGTTCAGGGTTAAATCTGGGATGGTGATCAATCAATCAATTTTATTTATATAGCGCCAAATCACAATAAACAGTTGCCCCAAGGCACTTTATGTTGTAAGGCAAGGCATACAATAATTACGTAAAAACCCCAACGGTCAAAACGACCCCCTGTGAGCAAGCACTTGGCGACAGTGGGAAGGAAAAACTCCCTTTTAACAGGAAGAAGAAACCTCCAGCAGAACCAGGCTCAGGGGGGGGCAGTCTTCTGCTGGGACTGGTTGAGGCAGAGGGAGGAGAACCAGGAAAAAGACATGCAGTGGAGGGGAGGCAGAGATCAATCACTAATGATTAAATGCAGAGTGGTGCCTACAGAGCAAAAAGAGAAAGAAACAGTGCATCCTGGGAAACCCCCCAGCAGTCTAAGTCTATAGCCGCATAACTAAGGGATGGTTCAGGGTCACCTGATCCAGCCCTAACTATAAGCTTTAGCAAAAAGGAAAGTTTTTAAGCCTAATCTTAAAAGTAGAGAGGTGTCTGTCTCCCTGATCTGAATTGGGAGCTGGTTCCACAGGAGAGGAAGCCTGAAAGCTGAAGGCTCTGCCTCCATTCTACTCTTACAAACCCTAGGAACTACAAGTAAGCCTGCAGTCTGAGAGCGAAGCGCTCTATTGGGGTGATATGGTACTATGAGGTCCCTAAGATAAGCTGGGACTGATTATTTAAAACCTTATAAGTAGAAGAAGAATTTTAAATTCAATTCTAGAATTAACAGGAAGCCAATGAAGAGAGGCCAATATGGGTGAGATATGCTCTCTCCTTCTAGTCCCCGTCAGTACTCTAGCTGCAGCATTTTGAATTAACTGAAGGCTTTTCAGGGAACTTTCAGGACAACCTGATAATAATGAATTACAATAGTCCAGCCTAGAGGAAATAAATGCATGAATTATTTTTTCAGCATCACTCTGAGACAAGACCTTTCTAATTTAGAGATATGCGTAAATGCAAAAAAGCAGTCCTACATATTTGTTTAATATGCGCATTGAATGGCATATCCTGATCAAAAATGACTCCAAGATTTCTCACAGTATTACTAGAGGTCAGGGTAATGCCATCCAGAGTAAGGATCTGGTTAGACACCATGTTCTAAGATTTGTGGGGCCAAGTACAATAACTTCAGTTTTATCTGAGTTTAAAAGCAGGAAATTAGAGGTGGTGATGAACGTCAGCTGTGAGCACCCACTCAGTGAAGATCCAGATCAGCTGTGAGACGCCGCTCTGTCAACTCCATGCGCTGTGTTGACAGATGGGGCGGGGCCCACGTGCCACCTGACAGCGGGGAGCAGAGCCCTGACGTAGCACACAGCGGAAGCACCCAGCCACTTCACCCAGCAGCTCCACCTCAGCTTCACCTGAAAACACAGAGACAGACAAAAGCCAGCAGACCAGGGGCAAACCACAACAGCTATACACACACACACACACACACATATAATCATTTACACTGGGATGCCAATAAAATAAAATAAGTACAAATTGAACAGAGAAGAATAAGTATCACGACTGGTAAACTGTTGTGGCAGGATGCAAATGCAGGACTCGGAGTCAAGGCTCTGTACGTAAAAGCAGTTTACTTGGGTGGAAAACGGGGTCTGGTACACAGGTAGGCTGGACTGCCTACCTGTGTACAGGCAAGACAAGGCAAACAAAAGCAAGAACATCAGGCTGGCACATGGTCGTGAGTACAAGCAGGGGGTCGAAGACCACGGGTGGCAAGCAGGTCGAGAACAAAAGATACAGAGCTGGAGAGAAGGCATAGAGCTAGTGGTGTCAAAAGTACACACATTTGTTACTTAAGTAGAAGTATAGATACTGCAGTTTAAAAACACTCTGGTAAAAGTTGAAGTATCAACTTGACCTCTTTACTCAAGTAAAAGTGAAAAAGTATGTGCTCCAAAACCTACTTAAAGTAAAAAGTAACCTTAAAAAAAAAAAAAAAAAAGGAGTAGATGCCACTATATGAATTGAAAGCTTAATTTAAAAACTGATTCATTCTACATGTGGCCCAAGACCTAAAACCCAAAATTACCCCCCAACACCACCTGCATGCAAATGTTTCAATTCTAGAAGCTCTGAAATGCAATCTGGGACTATTCCAGACGATAAACTGGAGTGAGTGCAGCATCTATTTAGTGAAGGAAAAAACAAACAAAAAAAACCCACAACTTTCCTTATTCAAATTCATTCCAGTAGTATTCTGCTCTTACTAGGACACAGCAGTTTTCTAGTTTGGCAGATAGTTCTGGAGGAAATCACTGAAGAAATTAACACATTGAAAATATGGTTTGACCGAAACAAACTGTCATTAAATAAGACAGGGATGAAGTGGAGGTGTAAGAGTCACTAGGTGTCACAGGAAACATTTATTTATGTATGTATGTATTTATTTATGTATGTTCATTGTTAGTTGCTTTTATATTTTCTGTTGTGTTTCTATTCAGGTTCTTTTTGCCTCTTTCTCTAAAATTGTATATAATAATCATTAGATTATTAATATATAAAGAAAAATAAATTTAAGAAATATTACAATTTGAAAACAAATGCACGCGAACGTGATGAGAGCTGCAGTTGCTTAATGCTAAGTTTAACATTGAAAATGCCATAGACATGCTAACGCGTTAGCATCGCTCCCGTTTTTAAGTTATAAAATACATCTATCAGCTGTTTCAGAAGACCATAACAGGTCGTTTAACATAGAAAGGTAAATAATACTCACAGAAGTATGCTCTTTAGGGTTTTACCGGGGGAAATTAAGCGAAAGAAAGAAAGAATAAACGAAGCAATAGGTCGAAGCATTGCTTCAATCTGCGAACCACTGCTTCGATTGGTTCACGGTTCAAAGCAAAGCCGTGCCTGCAGAAAAGTTGATTACAGGTGCACATGACGTGAAATATATATATAAACATTAAACTGAAGCCAAGAGTAACGAGGCTGTTTGTTTAAAAATGTAAGGAATAGCAAGTACAGATACTTGTGTGAAAATGTAATGAGTAGAAGTCAGAAGTAGGCAGAAAATAAGTAATGGAGTAAAGTATATGTAACCCTTGTCCCACGTAGCTATAGTTATCTAGAGTGGGTAGTACAATGGGATCGGGCCTGAGTTCGTTGATGAACTGTTTATGTTTTATTACCCTTTAAGGTACCTCCCTTTAAATTTTACTAAATCTTGATCTCTGAGTTTTCCTACTAAAATTAATAAGGACACCATACAACGGTACTTTAAATGCAATAATCCTTGTGCAGGCATTTATTTACACAACTTGAAGAAGAAAAAAAAAAACTAAAATGTTATAACCGAAAATGTGCAAGTTGAACTGAGGTTTCTTCTGCTTTCAAGTTTTTTTCTTTAGTATACAAAAAAAAAAAAAAATCTTTTACACATTTATATGAGATAACATTATCTTCCTGTTCTTGAGCTGCGCCAATATAAAGTGACCTGTCTTTCTTTAAAAAAAAAAATAAAATACTCTTGAACTTTGGCTAGAACCCTAAAAAAATATATGAAAAAAAAAAACTCAATAACTCCAAATCTTCAGTGGGCCCACACACACACTCAATTTTTACTCCTTAATCAAAAGTTGCAGGCCTGAGTTGAAGCTAGGGTGCGATGGGGCCTAAAACTTTATGGCCGCTTCACTCCGACACAAGCAGAACAAAAAAAAAGCACGTGCAGTTCAGTTGATTCACTTAATACTCACAAATCCCAAATGAATTGATAGGGGAGCTAACAGTCACCAGGGCAATGGCAGTAAGACCGGAGCAGCTAGTACCAGGAACCACCGGAGCTGTCGGGACCTCAGGAACCACCAGGAAGAATGAGCACGAAACAGCACCAGGAAAACAGCAGAGTCCATCCACTGGGAAGACTGGGAAAACCGCTCCAAACCTCTCTCTCTCTCCACGTCTCCTTTAAGCATATTAACTCAGTTGAGTCACAATACCAACACTTATTTCGTGATGAAATACGTGAAATCTGTTTCAACTAGCAAGCATTTCAATACTACAGGAACAGTATGGTATCAAGGCACATGTTCATGGTATGCTATGCTAATTAGCAGACCGCTAACTAACACCACACATGAATTATCACTATAACGCTGCGGTGGTTTGAATCATATTTGTCTAATAGATTACAGTTTGTTCATGGAAATGGGGAATCCTCTTCACAGACTAAAGTTAATTATGGAGTTCCACAAGGTTCTGTGCTAGGACCAATTTTATTCACTTTATACATGCTTCCCTTGGGCAGTATTATTAGACGGTATTGCTTAAATTTTCATTGTTACGCAGATGATACCCAGCTTTATCTATCCATGAAGCCAGAGGATACACACCAATTAGCTAAACTGCAGGATTGTCTTACAGACATAAAGACATGGATGACCTCTAATTTCCTGCTTTTAAACTCAGATAAACTGAAGTTATTGTACTTGGCCCCACAAATCTTAGAAGCATGGTGTCTAACCAGATCGTTACTCTGGATGGCATTTCCCTGATCTCTAGTAATACTGTGAGAAATCTTGGAGTTATTTTTGATCAGGATATGTCATTCAAAGCGCATATTAAACAAATATGTAGGACTGCCTTTTTGCATTTACGCAATATCTCTAAAATCAGAAAGTCTTGTCTCAGAGTGATGCTGAAAAAACTAATTCATGCATTTATTTCCTCTAGGCTGGACTATTGTAATTCATTATTATCAGGTTGTCCTAAAAGTTCCCTAAAAAGCCTTCAGTTGGTTCAAAATGCTGCAGCTAGAGTACTGACGGGGACTAGCAGGAGAGAGCATATCTCACCCGTGTTGGCCTCTCTTCATTGGCTTCCTGTTAATTCTAGAATAGAATTTAAAATTCTTCTTCTTACTTATAAGGTTTTGAATAATCAGGTCCCATCTTATCTTAGGGACCTCGTAGTACCATATTACCCCATTAGAGCGCTTCGCTCTCAGACTGCGGGCTTACTTGTGGTTCCTAGGGTTTGTAAGAGTAGAATGGGAGGCAGAGCCTTCAGCTTTCAGGCTCCTCTCCTGTGGAACCAGCTCCCAATTCAGATCAGGGAGACAGATACCCTCTCTACTTTTAAGATTAGGCTTAAAACTTTCCTTTTCGCTAAGGCTTATAGTTAGGGCTGGATCGGGTGACCCTGGACCATCCCTTGGTTATGTTGCTTTAGACGTAGACTGTGGGGGGTTTCCCATGATGCACTGTTTCTTTCTTTTTTTGCTCCGTATGCATCACTCTGCATTTAATCATTAGTGATCGATCTCTGCCCCCCTTCTCGGCATGTCTTTTTCCTGGTTCTTTCCCTCAGCCCCAACCAGTCTCAGCAGAAGACTGCCCCTCCCTGAGCCTGGTTCTGCTGGAGGTTTCTTCCTGTTAAAAGGGAGTTTTTCCTTCCCACTGTGGCCAAGTGCTTGCTCATAGGGGGTCGTTTTGACCGTTGTGGTTTTTCATGGTTATTGTATGGCCTTGCCTTGCAATATGGAGCGCCTTGGGGCAACTGTTTGTTGTGATTTGGCGCTATATAAGAAAAAAGTTGATTGATTGA
This sequence comes from Thalassophryne amazonica, assembly GCF_902500255.1. Classification (NCBI taxonomy): domain Eukaryota; kingdom Metazoa; phylum Chordata; class Actinopteri; order Batrachoidiformes; family Batrachoididae; genus Thalassophryne; species Thalassophryne amazonica. The sequence continues at coordinate 134,776,341 of NC_047106.1, forward strand.
TTGATACTGTTCATTACAACACAGAACGAATGGCACACCGGTTTTTCTTTACCTTTAAGTTACAAACAAGTTATTATCAGGCCCACGAGTAGTCGACCGTGCAGATAAAACTTGAAGAACGCTCTGTTACACACCGATTGACTCTTTCCCTCCGACCCTCAGTACGTCTGCTAAAAAAAAAAACGACACTCTGGCTCACGTCACTTGTTCTGCCCCTTTTTAGGAAAAACTTGGGATTGGCTGTTACTTCAGTAAAATCCAATAGCAATACTTAAAACAAACTGACTGACATTAAATTGTTAACAGGTTAGATTGCACAGACTTTTTGCTCAAACAAACTCATATTCTCCTAAGTTCGGGATTTTAAAGGACCATGGCACATTTTAGAAATGTGTAGCTTAACTTTTGTATCTAATGCACCTTCTAACCAGTTTTAATATCATGAACTTTTGGTGTATCCTACAACTATTTACATATGTTACTGATTTTATGTACTGTAGTCAGTGACTTTAGACAGGGCTACACCCTCCCCCTTCTGAATGTGTAGATGTCCTCATCACACTTTTTCTCACTTCGACTTCTTTCGTTTATTCCCTGACATCCTTTTGGACGTTCTAGGATTTTGTCTCAGTTCAGGGCCAGTTTGATCTGGTGGGTTTAGCTTGAGTTGAATGACCATACCATGATGCATTATGGTCACTGGCTCACTAGATGGGTAACCAGGTTTGTCATAGGTCAATCTAATGGCTGGTTTTGGTTCTCTCTGAGATCTTCGGACAGCGGAGGACTTTTCACTCCCACTTCTTGTACTTTTAACTGATCTTTCACTTCTGACTTGGGTTGAAAAAGGTGAGCTTGCTCTCCCTTCTAAAACCCGATCTTCTACCAAATCATAATTTGTCTCTTGGTCATCAGAATCCATCACAGCAGATGTATCATCTATGGAAGATCCTTCACTCTCTGATTCTATAACTGGTTGAATTTCCTCCTCTTCAGAGCCTTCACTGTCTTCTCCAGAGCTTTCCTCCTCTTCAGAGCTTCCACGGTTCTCATTCTCTCGTGACTCTTGCTTTGGTGATGCGTTTTGTTTCCTGACCTCATCCACAACAAAACCTTGAGGATTCTGTACAGTATCAAATTCTGTATCTGTTGACACAGTGTCACTTTCTTCAACTGGATCAGTAAGCTTAGTTCTTGGACATGGCCGGGGATGTTGTGATCTGGTGACAGGTCTCTGAGTCGTTCCTGCAACATCTGGGGGGTTAGACATCTTGACCAAGTAACCTATGGGCAATAGATGGTCTCGATGCAAGGTTTTGACTACTCCTGGACCATGTTCTGGTTTAACCTTGTACACTGGCAGGTTAGACAATTTCTCCACAACAACATACGGTGTCGATTTCCAATGATCTTGTAACTTGTGCTTGCCTTTTTGCCCAACATTCTGAACGAGGACTCTGTCACCTTTTTCCAAAGGTAAATCTCTCACTCGATGGTCATAGTAGGCTTTGTTTCGCAGATGACTTTTGGTGGCGGCATCAGATGCCAATTGGTATGCTTTCTGTAACTCTTTCCTCATTCTGGCAACGTATTGCTGGTAGGAGGATTCACTTTCACCATTTGGTGAAATTCCAAAACAGATGTCAATGGGGAGCCTTGCTTCTCTTCCAAACATGAGACAATATGGTGAGTATCCAGTGGCATCATTTTTTGTACAATTGTATGCATGTACCAGGTAGGTGATATGCTGACTCCAGCATTGTTTCTTTACTGTGTCCAGGGTACCAAGCATTGCCAGGAGAGTTTGATTGAATCTTTCTGGTTGTGCGTCACCTTGCGGGTGGTAGGGGGATGTTCGTGACTTTCGTACTCCCAGCATGGACAAAAGCTCCTTGATAAGTCGACTCTCAAAGTCTCTGCCCTGATCAGAATGTATCCGTGCAGGCAGACCGTAGTGCACAAAATACTTTTCCCACAGTACTTTTGCAACGGTGACAGCTCTTTGGCCCTTGGTTGGAAATGCCTGTGCATACCGTGTGTAGTGATCAGTCACTACTAACACATTAGCAACGCCTTTGAAATCTGGCTCTATCTGTAGAAAGTCAATACAGACTAGATCCAAGGGGCCATTACTGGTTATTTGGTTCAAGGGCGAGGCACGCTGTGGGAGGGTCTTTCTAGAAATACATCTCCCACAGGTTTGAATGTACTGCGCTACCTCAGCTGCCAGCTGGGGCCAGTAAAACCGGTCTTTGATCAGTTCAGCACTTCTTTCCACTCCCAGGTGTCCACACTCATCATGGAAGGATCTTAACACCATAGGTCGGTATCTTTTTGGCAAGACGAGCTGTCTGATTTGTTTTCCACATGGTCTTTCTTTTACTCTGTAGAGCAATCCATCCTTTGACTCCAGTTTGCGGCTTTTGCGGAGGAGCAGAACAGTCTCAGGTGAGTCATTCTTAGAGCGACTCAAACCTTTATTGCTTTCGATTGCTCTCTTTAAGGGTCCACTGGTTGGGTCCATATCTTGTGAGGTCTGGATGTCCTTTGAGCTCAGTTGGTCAAGAATGGTTATACTGAGGTTGACTGGGAACACATACGCTTCAGGTATTACTGTAGCAGGAGCTCCTAACTGATCAACAAATCTGTCAGTTACAACTGCTTCATCTCTGTTACAGGCTCGTTTGCAAAGGACTTTAATGCCATCAGGTGGAACATTAATCCATTCTTTGTCCTCTTCAGGTGCATACTGTCGAGACAGCAAGTCCGCATCGATGTTATGTCGACCAGGGCGGTACTGGATGCTGAAATCGTATGTGGCTAGAGCAGCTAGCCAGCAATGCCCAACTGCGCTGAGCTTTGCTGAGGTCAACACAAACGTTAATGGGTTGTTGTCAGTTCTTACAATAAACTTTGCACCGTACAAGTAATCATGGAATTTGTCCACAACTGCCCACTTTAATGCCAAAAATTCCAGTTGGTCGACTGGGTAGTTGTGCTCTGAGTCTTTAAGCTTTCGACTTGCAAAAGCTACTGGCCTAAGTCCCTCAGGGTACTCCTGGTTCAGGACAGCACCAAGGCCATTCATACTGGCGTCCACATGCAAGATGTACGTTTTTGTGGGGTCAGCAAATGCTAACACTGGGGCATTCATCAGACAGTCACGGATTCTCTCAAAAGCATGCTGACAGGCTTGTGTCCACCGTTCTCCAAAGGGCTCTGATGCTTTTAGGTAGACTTTGTTTTGGCCCATGCTCTTCTGGATCTGGGATCTTTCCAAGTGGGTTCATAACCTTTGGTGAGCTCGGAGAGGGGACGGACAATGGCGGAGTAGTTTGCAATAAACCTGCGGTAATAACTGCAAAATCCAAGGAATGACCTGAGAGGTTTCAAGTGAGTAGGTGCTTTCCAGTGTTTCACCACTTCCACTTTTTCTGGATCAGTGGCTATACCATTCATGGAGACAATGTGGCCAATGTACTTCACTTGAGGCTGACAGAATTGGCATTTGTCAATGGAAACTTTCAAGCCAATCTCCTCTAATCTGTCCAACACCTTGAGGAGACGCCGCTCATGCTCTTCAAGCGTTTTGCCAAAGACGATGATATCATCCAAGTACACAATGACTTCCAGGAGATGCATGTCGCCAACAGCTTTCTCCATCAAGCGTTGAAATGTTGCAGGGGCTCCAGTAATTCCCTGTGGCATGCGTTCAAACTGATAGAACCCGAGGTGACAAATGAATGCTGTATTTTCTTTGTCCTCTTCAGCCATCTGTATCTGGTAGTAGCCACTATGCAGATCTAATACAGAGAACCATTTACTGCCAGATAAAGAGTCCAAGGCATCATCAATGCGTGGCATTGTGTACTGGTCTGGTGTAGTGCGGTTGTTGAGTGTTCTGTAATCAATACAGATTCTTATAGTCCCATTCTTTTTCCGTACTACAACGATTGGGGAGGCATAGGGGCTACGGGACTCTGTTATAATTCCAGCGGCCAGCAACTGTTGTATGTGCCGCCTCACATCGTCAATGTCTGCTGGGGCTACTCTTCTTGATCTTTCTCTGAACAGTCTGGTGTCATGCAGGCGTATGTGGTGCTCGACTCCTTTGGCCAAACCAACATCCCACTCATGTAGTGAGAAAACGTTCCGCCTCTCAGCCAATTTCTGCTTAAGCCGGCTCTTCCACTCCTCGGGGATAGGGGAATCTCCAAAATCGAAAAGGCTTGGGTCTACAGTCTCAGCTATGCAGTCAGATAGGTGGATTGAGGTAACTGTGTCAACAGCATACATTTCAGCAACGACAGTTCCCACTGGTATGGAAGTTGTCTTTTTGGACTCATTCTGAATGAGCACAGTGAAACTGTTACTGTCTATGTCAGCATCTGGAAGCACTCCGGGCTGAACCAGCACACCTGCTGGGAGTGGCTGGGCAGTGGAGGCGTCAATCAACACCAAATCTTTAGAGGGGGCTGCATATCTGTCTAATTTGCATGTTGCGTAATACTTTGCACCTGGAGGGATGGACAGCGGATCGGGTCCTTTCCATTTGATCTGGCCCAGAACTTCCTCCTTTTCCAGCTTGTCTTTAACTAGCTCCTCTTGTTCTCTGACTGGAGCATATACTGACTGAATTCTCATTGAGTGAACAGCGTTCTTGTCGCTCTCTATCTTCACAATTTCCCATAAACGACGGAACAGAGATGTATTGGTGCCAACAAGCACAGGGGTTTGCTGCGGGTAGTTTGGCTCACGACAAATCAATGCGAGTACTTCTACTTTCCCAGACACGCCAGTGATCTCCTCAGTAAACTCCATCTCTACCACAACATAGCCTTTATAAAGAAATTCTGTGTCAGAGAGGCCCCAGAGTCCAAGTCTAGAGAAAGGTACTATTGGAACATCTGTCAAGTGCTCGTTATACCAGCTTTCGAAGATGATAGTCACATTGGACCCACTGTCAATGAGAGCGTCGCAAGGTACATCATTCACTTTGATGGTATGAATGAATGATGGGCCCACAAGACCCTCAGGTAGGTCAGTGTCATTTTCTGGGACTTCAACCTTGCGGATCCTAGCCACACACTGCTCTTCTGCAGTGGGCTCTGGCTTCCCCTTGGTGGGATCAGGTGCTCTTCGCACCGAACGTATAAGCTTACTTATGACTTTCTGGGGGTTCTCTGGCCCAGTACATCTCGTAGCTATATGACAATTTTCTCCACACCTGTAACAGAAATATTCATCGGAGTCTTTGGGAGAGGTTTCTTTGAACAGCGCAGACTTGTAACTGGGGGCTGATTTGTTTTGGCTGGGCTGTGTCCTGTGTTCTCGCTGGGAGGCCAAGGTGTATTTCACTGCCATTACACTAATTTTGTTTTCTAGTGCTTTCACTTGTTTTCTTAGTGATTGTAGTTCACCCTGTGTCTCAGTTTTCAGTTTCTTTTTTTCTTTCGGACTCTTGCAATGCCAATCGGACAGAGACTGAGGTTGTGGATGGTTTCTTTCCTCCAACAGCTCTCTCAACTCTTTAATCTGAGCTCGTAGTTCATCCTTAGAGGCTGAATCAGGTTCTTTCTCCTTTTCCATGTGAATGGTACGTACACGCTGATGGCGCATAGGTGTAATTTGACTTTGTCTAACTGACTGGCGACTTTCCTCTTCAATCACTTCTCGCAGCAGATTCAAGAATGTAGGGGGGTTATCTCTCTGCTCCCTTATTTTCAATTGAAGCAGCATGAGGTCTGAGGTGGATCCTTTTATGAGCTGCTCTACTCGGGCTTTGTTAGCATCACTAACAGATAACCCACCTCTCTGCACAACTTTGACAAGAGACCTCTCCAATCTTCGCAGGAAATCAGACATGCACTCACCAGGCTGTTGGTGGAGAGCTCTGAATGACAAATAGAGTTCCTCTCCTGACTCTGCTGTACCAAAAATGCTATCTATGGCCTCTATGTAGTCATGGGGACTAGCATCAGGTTGAGTCATACGCACTGCTTGAATGATCTCCAAGGCGGGCCCTTTGAGACTTTCCAGTATTTGCCTTTGTTTCTCTTTAGTAGAGCATTCACCTTCATCTACTAGAAGTGAGGCTTGCTCCAACCAGCTGTCTAGTGACTCTTCTCCAGTTGGGGTGGGACTGATACCAGAAAATGTCCTTAAACGTCTGTAAGAGTGGTTGTCGGGCGGTTTGTTCGTTCTGACCATTATATCACCAACTGCACGGATGATGGCCTCAGGATTACTGTTCTCTTCTCTAACAGTGCTCAAACCCTGGATATCTTCTAAGGTTTTCCCTTCCTTCTGTAGAAATGCACGTAGCTTTTCTTCAAACTCATCCAACTGGGGCTCAGTATAATACACTGCTTTCCATCCACTTCCACCACTTATCGGCGTTATCTCTGGGGGAATCTTGGTGGGGTCTACCACTTCACGACATTCACATAACACCATTACAGACTGTAATGAAGGGTTAAAATTTTTTCCCCTAACTACAACTTTTCCCAGGGTTTTGATAGACTCTGCTGTTTCTTTTATCTCTTCTTTGGTTACACCTTCAGGCACTCCATATAACAGGAGGGCATGTCTTATGTCTACTGATTCTCCTTTGCACCAATTAACCAACTCATTTTGGGATGGACTGCTCATTTGGTTTGCCATCATTGCTATGGTTACAGTTCTTGCAGCACGTTATAACTGTAATATTGCCTTAAAGTTGTGGGGTCCAGCTACTTTTGACTGAGAAATATTTTAATTTATTCTAATGCAATCCCAGTGGTGCCTCCATTTATGTAACCCTTGTCCCACGTAGCTATAGTTATCTAGAGTGGGTAGTACAATGGGATCGGGCCTGAGTTCGTTGATGAACTGTTTTATGTTTTATTACCCTTTAAGGTACCTCCCTTTAAATTTTACTAAATCTTGATCTCTGAGTTTTCCTACTAAAATTAATAAGGACACCATACAACGGTACTTTAAATGCAATAATCCTTGTGCAGGCATTTATTTACACAACTTGAAGAAGAAAAAAAAACTTTTGGTAAAGTAAAAATAATATAAACAAAACTAAAAATGTTATAACTGAAAATGTGCAAGTTGAACTGAGGTTTCTTCTGCTTTCAAGTTTTTTTCTTTAGTATACAAAAAAAATAATAAATATTTTACACATTTATATGAGATAACATTATCTTCCTGTTCTTGAGCTGCGCCAATATAAAGTGACCTGTCTTTCTTAAAAAAAAAAAAAATACTCTTGAACTTTGGCTAGAACCCTAAAAAAAATATATGGAAAAAAAAACTCAATAACTCCAAATCTTCAGTGGGCCCACACACACACTCAATTTTTACTCCTTAATCAAAGGTTGCAGGCCTGAGTTGAAGCTAGGGTGCGATGGGGCCTAAAACTTTATGGCCGCTTCACTCCGACACAAGCAGAACAAAAAAAAAAGCACGTGCAGTTCAGTTGATTCTGTTGTGAAAGTGTAGGAACACGGACCCACAACAGGGGGCGCAATGAACGGACAATGGAGAGAGTAAATAACAAGATTTACTACAGAAACCAGCAGGAGTAATACAACAAACACAATTTGGGGTCGAATCCGTTGGTGTCGTGTGGGCAGGCTCGAAGGTAGGAGACGTCTGTCTCAGTCGAACCGGAACCACCCAGATCTCCTCTGCCACCGAACCCTGGAAATACTGGAACCGCCAAGTCCCGAATTCCCAGGTGGCCACTGCCTCCGCTCGTCGGATCCGGTACTGCTGGCAGGAGAGAGCAACAACACACAGGAGTGGATGAACGCACCCCGTAACAGAGAGGGGAGAAGCCGCCTCCACCTCTTGGCAAGAATAGCAGGAAGGTGAGTACTTATCCCAAAATGAGGTGTTTAGTAGTCACCAGTCCTGAAAACAAGGTTTTAGTTGATAATGCAATGTGTACCTGCAGAGAATACTACCTTGGTCTTAGGCGATATCTCGGCACTGAGGTGGAGACGCCGTCCTCCTGATATACCTTGGTGCTGAGTAGAACAGCTGTGTCCGGTGATGGGTGACAGCTGTCACCCAGGCTACTCCCATGATGCGGCAGCGCCCTCTGGTGCCTGGAGCCCGCACTCCAGGCAGGGCGCCCTCTGGTGGTGGTGGGCCAGCAGTACCTCCTCTTCAGCGGCCCACACAACAGATTCACTTAATACTCACAAATCCCAAATGAATTGATAGGGGAGCTAACAGTCACCAGGGCAATGGCAGTAAGACCGGAGCAGCTAGTACCAGGAACCACCGGAGCTGTCAGGACCTCAGGAACCACCAGGAAGAATGAGCACGAAACAGCACCAGGAAAACAGCAGAGTCCATCCACTGGGAAGACTGGGAAAACCGCTCCAAACCTCTCTCTCTCTCCACGTCTCCTTTAAGCATATTAACTCAGTTGAGTCACAATACCAACACTTATTTCGTGATGAAATACGTGAAATCTGTTTCAACTAGCAAGCATTTCAATACTACAGGAACAGTATGGTATCAAGGCACATGTTCATGGTATGCTACGCTAATTAGCAGACCGCTAACTAACACCAGACATGAATTATCACTATAACTGTTCGTTACAACACAGAACGAATGGCACACGGTTTTTCTTTACCTTTAAGTTACAAACAAGTTATTATCAGGCCCACGAGTAGTCGACCGTGCAGATAAAACTTGAAGAACGCTCTGTTACACACCGATTGACTCTTTCCCTCCGACCCTCAGTACGTCTGCTAAAAAAAAAACGACACTCTGGCTCACGTCACTTGTTCTGCCCCTTTTTAGGAAAAACTTGGGATTGGCTGTTACTTCAGTAAAATCCAATAGCAATACTTAAAACAAACTGACTGACATTAAATTGTTAACAGGTTAGATTGCACAGACTTTTTGCTCAAACAAACTCATATTCTTGTTGTATGGCTGGGGGGCCTGGCTGCCTTTTTGTTTCTGTCTTTTGTTTTTCCTTCCAGGTGGCTTGCATTTGGGACTGAGTGGCTGTGTTGCTGAGGTTATCAGGACCTCACCCTGATCACCTGCGGCTCGTCAGGACTCACAGCTGTGGTGCATCTATATGGATTGGAACATGGTGGCATTTAAGACTGGAGTGCACAGTGTGTATTTGCCAGAGACTCGACCTTGTGACCAGACGGGTGAGATCGTCGTCTCGGGAGCCATCTCATCATCAGTGGATGCAGAGAACATCCAGGGTTTGATGCACGGTCTGTGAAAGAGGAGGGGGTGAGGTCTCACGCTCATCAGCACACTTCCTGAGGTACGTTAGATTTTGTGACTATACAGTCAGTAAATGTGGTGTCCCTCACACCTTATTATATTGAGCTGTACGTTAGTCATGTATCGGCTTCCACTGCAGTGGAGTTTTGTGAACTGGATCTTCCATGCCTGCAGGTTGGGAAGCTGATTAGTAATTAAGCCAGGAAGTGTTTGCTGTTTATGTACACCTTTGAGTGGTCTCTCTGTGTGTAGAGTGTGGACTCACATAATGGTTCCTTCTTTCACAGACTCGGTTTGTTGCGGTTGTTACATGAATCACGTTGCTGTCTGCTGTGTGTGCGTGCGTGCGCATATGCGCTCAGTCTCCACCCACCTGATTTCACTCACTGTGCGCGCTGATAGGCATGAAATAAATAAAATAAAAAATAAAAAAACGCGACCCCGACGTGTGGTTTTTGAAGGTACAATGTGAACAGTCAGATCGCAACAGAGCATCAGTGTGAGAACATGAATCGTGCGCTCTGAACTTTTAAACCCTGCGGTTTTGTCGCACAGTTTGAGCTGGAGCCAAGTACAACAATTGAAAATATCGTACAGTGTATGCCCAGCCAAGTCAGTGTCTTTTTCTTAATCTATCTTTTTCAGCTCCACCTGGCTTTTTTCTGTCCATCTTTTCCTTCACGGGCCACTCCTCCTGTACTTGCGAGTAGTGCAAGTCCCATCTGAGCGCACAGGGCTTGGTTGGACTGAACTAACTGTAATGAATGCATAGGGGTGTTAAACGTGTAATGGGATGTCCCTACCTCGGGCTTTGGAAAAGATAACGTTGCAAAAGAAGCAGTCTTAAGTTATTTTCTTGTGAATTTTCGTGATTGTAAGACATTTATAACACTTAATGTCTTCTCTTTAAGATACAGCAGCCCAAATGTCTTGCTGTGTAGCCTAACAGTGGTGCTCATATATGTATGTATATATTAACACCTCCTCACAACGGCCCCAGGTTGGACCAGCCCACCGGGAAAACTCCTGACTCTCCCGATTACCCAGCACGCGGTAGCTGACTAGTCTCCCAGTTCCCGCTGCTGAAAATACATCCCCACAGCATGATGCTGCCACCACCATGCTTCACTGTAGGGATGGTGCCTGGTTTCCTCCAAACATGACACCTGGCATTCACACCAAAGAGTTAAATTGCTCTCTAATCAGATCATAGAATTTTGTTTCTCATGGTCTGAGAGTCCTTCAGGTGCCTTTTGGCAAACTCCAGGTGGGCTGCTCACCCTAAAAAAGGAACTGCTATTATTTCAACTTTCAACTGAGTTAATCCCACAAGACTTCTCTAGTTAAGCTGGAATAATTTAAAAAAAAATCTATACAAATTTTTATATCACTTTTTCTCATTGAGACAGCGGTTCATTTTTTTTTAGAGTGTATGTGCCTTTTAAGGAGTGGCTTTCGTCTGGCCACTCTACCATACAGGCCTGATAGGTGGATTGCTGCAGAGATGTTGTCTTTCGTGAAGGTCCTCCTCTCTCCACAGGGGAATGCTGGAGCTCTGACAATCAGGTTATTGGTCACCTCTCTGATTAAGGTCCTTCTCCCCCTGTCATTCAGTTTAGATGGGCGACCAGCTCTAGGAAGAGTCAATCGAAACTTCTTCCATTTATGGATGATGGAGGCCACTATGCTCATTGGGACCTTCAAAGCAGCAGAAATGTTTCTGTACCCTTCCCCAGATTTGTGTCTTGACACAATCCTGTCTCAGAGGTCTACAGACAATTCCTTTGACTTCATGCTTGGTTTGTGCTCTGACTGTCAACTGTGGGACCTTATATGTAGACAGGTGTGTGCCTTTCAAAATCATGTCCAATCAACTGAATCTACCCCAGGTGGACTTCAATTAAGCTGTAGAAACATTTCAAGGATAGACGTCCCTTCAGCTGCTCCCTTGTTTGCACTCGCGGTTGCTACAGTGTTAATAAATACCTAAAAATACATATGTCTATGTATAATAATTATAATAATCATAATATTGATTCCAGACTCTCTAAACCAGGGTAGGCAACCTGATTTTACTGATTAATATCACTTTGAGCAGATGGAATCAGTTAATCAGTGAAATCACCTGGTGGAGTCAGTGGCTGCAAAGAAAACCTGCACCCTCATGGCTCTTTCTGGAACAGGTTGCCTACCCCTGCTCTAAACCCATGTTAATACAATGTTGCATGTCTGTTGGGTACTATGTGAGGTTAAGAGCGATGACAGTCAGCAAGTTTGCGATATCTGCACAGTAAGTTACGATACTTTTGTTAAGGTATTTGTTTGCACAAAAAGTATATCTTGTAAGAGCTGAGCGGCTTTCATTATCTTGTTATCATGTGAAAAGACATAAACAGCAGGCAGTGGTTCCACTAACACAAGGCCCTGCTTTTACGTCTTTCAAGATTGACCTAGTTAACCACATGGCCTAAACATGACATGGCATTTTTTGATCACGTAAGCACACCCACGTCTTTATCAATGATGTCAATAGATGTCTACAAAACCTTACTGTAAAAAGTGTTCAGGGTCTCATTCCTGAACGACCTCCTGTGTGACCTCGGGACGGTGAGAACACCAGATCTGCTATGCTTAACTCAACATGAAATGAATTAAACTGTCCTTGTTGTAACAAAGTCTCATTGACGGTTAACGGTCATTTTGGCGCTAGTCACTTGGTCTTCGGAGTGAGATTGCATCAGAATTTTGGCTCTCTGTTGGGACTGTTTACACAGAGACTGCTACCTGCTGCTTTGGACTTGAATTAACAGTCTTTTTCAAGACTTTTTTACTTTTTTACCTTTTTACTTTTTTTTTTTTTACTTTTTTACTGTGCTCCAACGCCTAAGGAAGACCTCTAACGGTCGAAACATCGCGACGGAGCACTTTTATCAGCTAACTTTCATCAGCGTTGGCAAGCTAACTAGCTTGCTAACGCTTTCATTTTTATTTTATTTTTTTTTTTATTTATTTTTTTTTAGCACTGTTGTGCGTTATCTGTGCTGCTCCACAGCGTGTTTAGTCGATTTTTATTTTATTTTAGCACCGTTGTCGTGCGTTCGCTGTTGTCGTGCGTTGCCTGTGCTGCTTCATGGCCTGTTTGGTGCCTTGATTGGGGCACTCCTTCTGCTGAATCACCTCTAAATTATTTACAGATTATTCACTTTGTGTGTTTTTAGGAATCCGCTAGGTTGCGTAGCTACTAGCTATTAGCCGATTTAGCATGGCGGCTTCTCCTGTCTCTCCCGTACTTTTCTGCTCTGGGTGTGAAATGTTTAGTTATTCCTCGGCCTCCTTTAGCAGTAATGGTACTTGTAATAAGTGCAGCTTATTCGTAGCTTTGGAGGCCAGGCTGGGCGAATTGGAGACTCGGCTCCGCACCGTGGAAAATTCTACAGCTAGCCAGGCCCCTGTAGTCGGTGCAGACCAAGGTAGCTTAACCGCCGTTAGTTCCCCCCTGGCAGATCCCGGGCAGTCGGGAAGGCAGGCTGACTGGGTGACTGTGAGGAGGAAGCGTAGCCCTAAACAGAAGCCCCGTGTACACCGTCAACCCGTTCACATCTCTAACCGTTTTTCCCCACTCGACGATACACTCGCCGAGGATCAAACTCTGGTTATTGGCAACTCTGTTTTGAGAAATGTGAAGTTAGCGACACCAGCAACCATTGTCAATTGTCTTCCGGGGGCCAGAGCAGGCGACTTCGAAGGACATTTGAAATTGCTGGCTAAGGCTAAGCGTAAATTTGGTAAGATTGTAATTCACGTCGGCAGTAATGACACCCGGTTACGCCAATCGGAGGTCACTAAAATTAACATTAAATCGGTGTGTAACTTTGCAAAAACAATGTCGGACTCTGTTGTTTTCTCTGGGCCCCTCCCCAATCAGACCGGGAGTGACATGTTTAGCCGCATGTTCTCCTTGAATTGCTGGCTGTCTGAGTGGTGTCCAAAAAATGAGGTGGGCTTCATTGATAATTGGCAAAGCTTCTGGGGAAAACCTGGTCTTGTTAGGAGAGACGGCATCCATCCCACTTTAGATGGAGCAGCTCTCATTTCTAGAAATCTGGCCAATTTTCTTGGATCCTCCAAACTGTGACTGTCCAGCGTTGGGACCAGGAGGCAGAGCTGTGGTCTTATACACCTCTCTGCAGCTTCTCTCCCCCTGCCATCCCCTCATTACCCCATCCCCGTTGAGACGGTGCCTGCTCCCAGACCACCAATAACCAGCAAAAATCTATTTAAGCATAAAAATTCAAAAAGAAAAAACAATATAGCACCTTCAATTGCACCACAGACTAAAACAGTTAAATGTGGTCTATTAAACATTAGGTCTCTCTCTTCTAAGTCCCTGTTGGTAAATGATATAATAATTGATCAACATATTGATTTATTCTGCCTGACAGAAACCTGGTTACAGCAGGATGAATATGTTAGTTTAAATGAGTCAACACCCCCGAGTCACACTAACTGTCAGAATGCTCGTAGCACGGGCCGTGGCGGAGGATTAGCAGCAATCTTCCATTCCAGCTTATTAATTAATCAAAAACCTAGACAGAGCTTTAATTCATTTGAAAGCTTGTCTCTTAGTCTTGTCCATCCAAATTGGAAGTCCCAAAAAACCAGTTTTATTTGTTATTATCTATCGTCCACCTGGTCGTTACTGTGAGTTTCTCTGTGAATTTTCAGACCTTTTGTCTGACTTAGTGCTTAGCTCAGATAAGATAATTATAGTGGGCGATTTTAACATCCACACAGATGCCCTCTGGTGGTGGGCCAGCAGTACCTCCTCTTCTGGCGGCCCACACAACAGTGTGAGCGCAAACATGAGGTTTTCAAATTACCGGAAGTTACTTTTGACTTTGTGTGAGGCGTGTGCACACCCTGTGCACACCCTGTGCACGCTAACATCCGTAAGCAGTCCAGTCTCAGGCTTTTTTTCATGCTCCCATCACGAAATGAGTCACATTTTTGTGACGCTTTTTTTTTTTTTTTACTATTTCTAACCCTGCTGCTTCCCCTAACCATAACCCCCACAGACCCCTCCCTCACCCACTTCACCGCGCATTTCTTGATACCATCATGGAATGAATTTATGATACCATCACAAAAATATGGTGCATTTTGCGATGCTATCATGAACTAATAGCTTAATTTACTTTTTGTGACGCTATCACCAAATGGTGTGAGACTGGGAGTGTCGCATCTATAGAAATTTAATTTAGTTTGATTCCCAGGAAGATACACGAGCTACATGCGTACAAAGCAAACAAGCTTCAGTCACAGGCTTTTATGTTGGCGTTTCGCACCCGCTGCCGGTAACAACGATTTACTACACCCTTACAACTTTTCAGACACCACAGGAAGAAACATAGATTTATACAGAAACACAGCATATTCCGCGATTTTGAATCATTTTGTTTGCGAGCGCAGTCAGTGACATCACCGGCCTTTCTGTACTCTGGTTGGCTAATGTCTTGCCACCCTCTGCACTATAACTACTCTGATCTGCTCAAAAGGACTTCACGCTCCTTACGGATGTCCACAGACATTTATTTCTTTTATTCGGGTCGTGAAACAGCCATGGAACAGTCGTGGAACACCCATGGGACACCGTGAAAATTAAAATGGCAAAATGCTACATTTCAAACGCATGTTCATATCAACATTAAACCTAAATCACACATTTCTGTTAGGGTCCCTTCAGGTTGTTTTTGAGGTCTTGTATTTTGTCTTCTTCCTTGTCTGTCTGTCCTGTCTTCTGAATGGTCAGTGTCCAAGTTTCTGTTGTATTTGCTCTGTCCATGATTTCTGTCTTTGTGAATCTGTGGGTTTGTCATTTGGATGAAGGAGTTGGAGTCAGGTGTGTGTGTGTGTGTGTGTAGGTGTATGTGCACGTCTGGTTAGTGTGCTCAGCTATATGCGCATGTGTCCTGGCACGCCCCCCTCCTAGTCCACATTGACATGTATGCTGGCCCTCTTCTGTCTTGCTGCGTATGTGTGCATATTATCCCTCTTTCCTCTGTGTTGTTCCTGGTGCATGTGCGCGCTCTGTGATTGGGTACTTCTCACTGAGCGTGCAGTGCTGTCGGTCTGGTTAGACCCCGCCCTTTGTTTACATTATGTTTTGTCTGTTCTCTCATCTTTCTTTCCAACCAAGTTTGTCCTACACTCCTGTGGTTGGTTGTGTCTTGGTCTTTCCACTGTGTGTTTGTCATTGTTCCTTTCTATGTCATTAGGCTTATTAGTATGTTGGGTCACTTCATGTTTGCACTCTTCAGTCATGTATGTTCTGTTCTCTGCCACCATCTAGTGTCTTAAATTAGTCTTCACACTTCTTCTGAGTTTCCAGCTGGAATTAATTCACTCATCAGACTCTGTATTTAACCTCACCTGTGTTCATGTCCCATGCTGGTCCATTGTAGCTGTTTTCCTGTGGTAGCTGATTCCTGTGCTGCTTTTCGTCTTTGTCCATGCAGCATGCTACTTATCATTCTGTTGTTAAAGTGACTGCTCACCTTTTCTGATGTCCTGTGTTCTCCACTGCTCCCTTTTTGTAAGTACTCAGTTCTGGTTTTTGCACTCCCTGGAAGATTGTCAACTTAAGTTTTGCTTTGTCTCCTCACGCCCTGGATCTCCCCACAACCTGAGTGGGTGAATTTTGTATTTTGGTTGTTCCTGCTCCTCAACTGTTTTTGTATCTTGTCACCAGTCCAGCATTAAACCTGGTATTCTTTAAAAATTCAACCTTTTGTCGTGACTGCTCTGCATTTGGGAAATCTCAGCCTTTGTTCAGATCCTGGCTTCAAATCATAACACATTTCAGTTGTAACAAGACAAAAACAGCATTATAAACAATTCTTACCTTACAATTCTCACCTGTTTGACCAGTAGTAGAATATCATAAGCAGATTTTGTATCTTTATCAGAGTTTTACGTATTTCTCTGACTTCTCTCGTCTTTTTCTTTCCCGCTATACTCACATGCACTTCCATGTTGTGCGATTACATGACTTATTTCCTCTTAAGCACAGGTAATTTCAAAAATAAAATAAACATCTTAAGTTGTAAAGCCATGTTACTCATTGCCTTAAATAATTGTGCAATTATTAACCAAAATGAACAAAGGAAATTTCATATCATATTCCTGTTGTTGTGGTATACAAATAATGAATGTTTGAGTTCAATGGTGCAAATATTTCACGAGGTTCCAGCTTTCACCAAATTAAATATTTGTTCCATTGAAAGAATGTAAAAACATTCATTATTTATTTTACATAAAAGCTAAAATAGATCCTTGTCATTTGATATTTTATTAATTTATAAACAACAGAAAGGGACTTACATTTTGGTGTTCCACTGCTGCTAAAGTCCAAATTGTAATGTGTAGTCCAGTGATGCTGTGGACTGACTTCAGACTTCCATAAAAAAAAACAGCTATTCATGCATCCAGACGGCTTACAGAGGAGTGGATTTTGTGTGTGTCTGTGTTTGTGTGTGTTACAAGAATTGGCAGTGTCAGTTAGCTCAATCAAATTGTTGTGCCGTTGTCCCCCACGCGTGCGTGCACACACACGCAACCGGGTCGGCGCTCGTGCGCACGTGTACTACCGAAAAAAGACTGTGTACGTCCTCAGTGCAGTGAATAAAAAATCACGTCAGAAATTAGTCCAGCTTTTCATTGTTTCTTCCTGTTAACAGCCTCCAGACAGCACAGTGGATTTGTTTTTGTGTGTGCGCGCATGCACGTGTGGGGGCGCGCATACATGTGCGTGCACAAGCATGTGCATGTGTGCATGTGTGTGTGCAGAATGCAATGGTATCAAATGTATGGAACCAAATTTGTACTCTAAGTGCAATGCAACACAAATGGGACAAATTAATCCATGTCATGTGACATACAAAGCACCAATCAAATGACAAGGATCCACTCAGCCATTATATAATAATCTTTATACCATGGTCAGTGAGAATTCCATGTCTTATGGGCCTTTCACACAGTCACAGTCTAAAAATCATTATTTTCAATGAGACGCGTTGCTTTTTAGAGGCATCAGAAATGTCGCGTCAAAAGCCGAACTAAAGCGACGCTTCTGACGGGAGCGCGCATTGCCGCTTGTCAGCAGGCTGGCGCAGTCAAAGTTCAACCCAATCCAACTTTTGAGCCATGACGTAGCTTTGCGCTGTCCAATAGGAACGATGCGTTGGGCCAAAACACGGAAGACTAGTGGCAGAAACCACTGATCTGTACAAAACAGATCGGTGCAGAAACCACTGATCTGTGCAAAACAGAAACGTGTCACAGGACTGCTCATTTATAGAGCAGTTTTCTGAAGAAAAATCCTTGGAAATGTTTTTTTTGTTGTTGTTGTTGTTGTTTGCTACCTCAGAATTTCTGATTACTGTTAAAAAAAAAAAGTTTATAACACTTTTAATTAAAATAGCTAAATAAATAAATGGTTCTTTAGAAACCTTTCATCTGTAAATTAAAACCACCTGTTATTTCAGATTAGATAATTTCTTGTTTAGCATAAGGAACCTCCGACATTTATTTTTAGACAAAATAACACAATAAGTGGAGAGCTTCTACCTGTGCAAATGTCTTTGGACTTTGATTTGTGGACATTTTTAATGATCCGTTCATTTATTGTTAAAATATAAAATGAAACAGCTTTTTAAAAAATAGTTTAAAAAAAATAGTTGCTGTTGAAAGAGCCTTTTATTTAGAAGCAGGTGATGTTATGCTGGATTCTCGGGACCAGATGAAGGTCTCTTCTGCAGCTTTGAACTCTGGTGGTGTTGCTGAAGACACTTTTGTCCTATTTTGAAGAGCAGAGATGTTTTCTTTCGACTGGACTTCGTGGTGTTCAGCTCATCAATGGAAGTTTGGTTGTCTGCACAGCAAATGTTCCTGATTGGGACAAATAAAATTTTTTTTTTTTAAATATAAAGAAACACTAAACAGTTTATATATAAAAAAGAAAAAAAAAAAAAAAAAAAAAAAGGAAAAAAACGCCCGAAAAAAAAGAGTTATTTAAAGTTGAGCTTTTGTGGTCTCCAAAAAAAGCTGTAGCTTTATTTGGTAAAAATAAAAAAAGACTGAACCATTTACAAATTAAAGCGTTCACTCAGATCAACTGCGCTAAAAGGCTAAGCTAACGTTAGCCGATCATTAAACCTTCACAGCAGTGCAGTAAACATCATGTTTTATTTTTACATTATTCTCACCTTGATAAAGCTGCAGAACAAAACTCCGTTGGGCAAACTGGGACATCGCATATATCCAAAAAGTGGGAGATTTCGGACTGAGTGGGTTTGCTCCATCCCCCGAGCTGCCTGCCTTGGTCTGCCCACGGATGATGCCTGAAGGCCAGCTTCTCCGTGCGGGTCAGCCCGCTGTTGCGGTTTGATCAATGTCCCACCAAGTCGTCAGTCCTCCCTCGGTTAGCGTCACTCTAAAAAGTAGCTGAAAAAAGCTTCTCCCAGCAGGGTGATGGGAGAATTGTTCTACTGCTGTTTTTTAAAGCTTTTTTGTGGTTCAGGCGACGCAAATTCAAGATGGCGATCGCTGAACTTTTTTCAGATTGTAGAAACAGCCAGAGTGTGACGTAGCAATCTCCACCCCCTTGCCGTTTCTGAAGCGAAGCGTCTGACGTCTGACCTCTTCCACAATTTCTCGGATAGTCACACGACTGAAAAGCCACCAAAAGCCGTCTGAATCTTCCGGATGGTGGAAGAGGTGAGCATGTCACAACATGTCCTGACTTCAACAGGGAGGCGCTTTTGTTCCGCCATCAGCTTCGTGCCGAAGCCATCGGCATGAATTTCGCTGCAACTCTTTTCATGGCAAAATCTTCCGTCACAGTGGAATGTGTGTCCCACATCACCACAGTGTTCACTTTGGAATGATCTGGTCATTTCAGCGTGTTGATGGCCGACCGGAGCGCGGCTCGCTCTCCACCGTTGTGCGGCCGTCTTTAAACCAGTTGTACTGCTCCTTAATCTGTGTGATGCCCATAGCATCGTCACCGAAAGCCCTCTGAATAATCCGAATGGTTTCCACCTGGCTGTCGCCCAGTTTCTGGCAAAATTTGATGCAGTCGCGCTGCTCCAGTCGTTCCGCCATTTCCTTGCAAAGAAAAAATGACGAGAGACTCCACCCATCTTCACACAAAGGCTGCTTACAAGCAAATGGCGCAATCGACAGGCGTGAAAAAATTCACGCATGTGCACGAAGGTTCAAGGCTGGCTCATGCAAGCACACGTGATTCAAATCCATCAAGTTTTTGGAAAAAATAAAAGGTACGATACTTTTCTAACAGACCTCGTACAATTCGTTTTGGTGTCAGTTACATGCACAGCTTATGTAGGCACCATTGTAAATGTGGTAAATAGCCAGCACCACACTCACTGCCAAAGAAACATCAACCTCTTCGCTGTCCATTAGAGGGAAGCTGGAAGGAGCTGGAGTAGACTGTCACCTGGCAGCATGGACCATCGACTTCTTCACCAACAGACCGCAGTATGTGAGGGTTCGCGACTGTGTGTCTGATGTGGTAGTATGCTGCACGGGTACAGTGCTCTCTCCCTTTCTCTTCACACTCTACACATCAGACTTCAGCTACAACATGGACAGTTGTCGTCTCCAGAAGTTTTTGGATGACACAGTCATCATTGGATGTGTGTCTGAGGGAAACGATATGGAGTACAGGGAGGTCATCACCAGCTTTGTGGCCTGGTGTGAATGTAACCACCTATGCATCAGTGCCAGCAAGACAAAGGAGGTGGTGATCAAATTCAAAAGGAAGGCTCCTCAGATTGTGTCTCTGAATGTCTAGAGCTTGGACATACAGATTGTGGAGAAAACAAAAGTACCTGGGTGTTGATCTTTACAAACTGGATTGGACACACAACACAGATGTCCTGTACAAGAAGGGCCAAAGTCGTCTTTACCTGCTGAGGAGACTGATAGTGAAGCAGATGACAGAATATTTACCGAGGAATCTTTCAAATGGTGAACCAAGCTCCAGATTTGGCACAAATACTCCTTAGACATTACTCTTTTGTAAAAGAACGTTAGCCACGTTAGGCACCTAAATTTTCAAAAGGCAGCCAGGTAGGGGTCAATTGAAGAATTACACAGGGGTCAAAATTTTAAAATGCTCCAATCATATTGAAAACTATACCACATTATTTGTGTGATCACAAAGAGTCCAAAAAGGTATAGTTTGGACAATCTGTGACTGAATATTATGGAGTTATGGGGTTAAAACAGCATGAATGGTGACAAAGGTCAATTTCAGTTTGTACAGGGGTCAAAAGTTAAAGTTGCTCCAATTTTGGTAAAAAAAAAGTGGTGCAAATTATTGGTTGTGCTAATAGGATTAATATATGGAATAGTTTTGACTGTGTTGAATGCTTGGTCTCCAAAGTAAAGGTCAAACAAGATCAACGTCCATTGGATTCTACACTCTAAGACTTTGCAGGCTCGTTTAGTTATGTCCACTTGCTACCTCTCTTTAACATAAGGAGCTCTTGCAAGTTTTGGATGTTGAACTCAACTTTACAAATTGAGTTGAGTGTGTAAATTTGAGTTCAACATCCAAAACTTGTAAGAGCTCCTTATGTTAAAGAGAGGTAGCAAGTGGACATAACTAAATGAGGCTGCATTGTTTTAGAGTGTATGACATGTGACATATGTTACCCTGTAACGTGATAACTAAGTATGACACATGGTGCTGACTATTCCTTTATAAAACCCTATTAACCAATAATTTGCATTACCTTTCACCAAAATTATACCAACTTTAACTTTAGACCCATGCACAAACTGAAATTCACCTTTGTCACCATTCTTGTTGTTTTTAACCCCATAAGTCCAGAACATTCAGTCACTGATAGTCCAAACTATACATTTTTGGACTCTGTGATCAGACAAATAATGTGGTATAGATTTCAATGTAATTGGAGCATTTTTAAATTTCAACCTCTGTGCAATTCTTCAATTGACCCCTACCTGGCTGCCTTTTGAAAATTTAGGTGCCTAACGTGCTAAGGAGTATGTGTGCCAATTTTGGTGTTTGTTTCCAGAAATGAACAATTGTTACATTTATCTGCTCCAATATGAGGTCCTTTGCTGTGTGTAGGTCACTGCTGAAAATCTTTTATGACTGTGGTGGCATCAGTCATACTTTGCACTGTGGTCTGCTGGGGCTGTGGAAATTCTGAGATGGACAGGAAGACATTCAACAGATAGTCAGAAGGGCTGGCTCTGTCCTGAAATGCACTGTGGACCCCGTAGAGGTGGTGGGTGAGAGGAGAATGTCAGTGTAGTAGGATGATTCCTGATTGAAAAGACGTTCCCGCTAGCTTGGCTAATGGGGAATTCCCCTTTGGCTGACCTGGTAAAGGAATGGTCTTTAGTGCAAGCCGTCCGGGTTCGATCCCACCGCCGGCCACGAAGGTCCTACGGTCGCATTAACTAAGCTGAACTCAATTATGGACTACCCCCCTCATCCCTTACATGAGGCTGTGGGAGCCTTAAGCAGCTACATCAGTAATAGACTGCTGCACGCTCGGTGCAAAAACAGAACACCTCCGCAGGTCACTTATTCCAGCTGTAGTCAGACTGTATAATACCTCAAAATGTTTCTAGCATTAGCTACAGCTACTGTCACCTTTTTGTGCTTTATTAGCAATAATTGGCAATAATTTTACCATATCTATACATACTTATATATGCACACTATATTCTATTTTTCACAAAATCTGTTCATGCCAGATTGCAATACGAGGTCTGTTAGAAAACTATCTGACCTTTTTATTTTTTGCAAAAACTATATGGATTTGAATCATGTGTGACTGCATCAGCCAAGCTTGAACCTTCGTGCGCATGCGTGAGTTTTTTCACGCCTGTCGGTTGCGTCATTCGCCTGTGAGCACGCCTTGTGGGAGGAGTGGTCCAGCCCCCTCGTCAGATTTTCATTGTCAGGAAATTGGCTGATCGACTGCCGCTTTGCTTCATCAAAATTTTTTCAGAAAGTGTGAGAGACAGCCAAGTGGAAACCATTTGGAAAATTCAGATGGCTTTCGGTGAAGATCTCATGGGGATCACACAGATTAAGGACAATTACAACTGGATTAAAGACGGCCCACAGCGGTGGATGGTGCGCCGCGCACCGAGTGGCGATCGACAGGTTCAAACGACCAGATCATTTCCAAAGTGAACGCTTTGTTGATCCGGGACGTCATCTGACTACCAGAGAAATGGCAAGACAGCTGGACATAGCACTTTTTCGGCACATTCCACTGTTTCAGGAGTTTTTGTAATGGAAAGAGGAGCGGAGAAATTCGCCACAGAGCCGCTCATGGCGCGGGACAAAAGCACCTCCGTGTTGGTCTCACAGGACAAGCCCTAACATGCCCAGCTCTTGCACCATTCGGAAAATTCAGACGGCTTTCGGTGGCTTTTCAGTCGTGTGACTATCCGAAAAATTGTGGATGACCTGGACATGCCACAACATGTCCTGTGAGGCTTCATCACGGCGTTGCTTTTTGTTCTTTGCCCTGCGCCTCCGTCCCGACACGTGAAGTCCTCCACACGTCTTTTCATGACAAAAAACTCCTGTAACAGTGGAATGTGCCGTTCATTTCCAAAGTGAACGCTTTGTTGATCCGGGACGTCATCTGACTACCACAGAAACGGCAGAAGAGTTTGACATCAGCACTTTTTGGCATGAAAAGATGTGCAGAGGACTTCGCGCGTCGGGACGGAGGCGCAGGGCACAGAACAAAAAGCAACACCGTGATGAAGCCTCATAGGACATGTTGTGGCATGTCCAGCTCGTCCACAATTTCTTGGATAGTCACACGACTGAAAAGCCACCGAAAGCCATCTGAATTTTCCGAATGGTGCAAGAGCTGGGCATGTTAGGGCTTGTCCTGTGAGACCAACACAGAGGTGCTTTCGTCCCGCGCCATGAGCGGCTCTGTGGTGAATTTCTCCGCTCCTCTTTCCATTACAAAAACTCCTGTAACAGCGGAATGTGCCGAAAAAGTGCTATGTCCAGCTGTCTTGCCATTTCTCTGGTAGTCAGACGACGTCCCAGATCAACATCGGACATATGCAAGGGTGGTGGATTCTGGTGTAGCCAGTGGGGAGAATGCACCACCTGAAGAAAGACAATCATTGGAACAACAAGTTACAAACTTTTTATATCAAAAAGGTGTTGTCATCCATCAAGATACAATATCAGACTGTTATACTATTCCAACTAAAGATAGAAAAAATAAACTATCTAACATTGTTATACGATTTACAAGCAGAAAATATAAATATGAGTTATTAAGACAGGCAAAGAATTTGAAAGGAACGAGTGTCTATATAAATGAGCATCTAACAAAAAAAAATGCAGATATTGCTAGGGAAGCAAGACTACTAAGAAAACAGAAACATATTGTTGCTACATGGGTCTGGAATTGTAGGGTGTGGATTAGAGTGAAAGAAGGAACAAACGGTATACAAATCAAAAACATGGAGGACCTTACGAAATACAGACCTGAATAGACAATCAAATATAACATCTGTTGGTAATTGGACCAACAAAAAATCAGATCAAACATGGAAACAGAGGATAAAATATATGACATATACACTAATATTGATGAAAGTATATTTGACTTAAAAACGATTGGTTGTGAGTATTATACAGTAGAACAGCTGAATAGTGAAAAAATTGCAGAAGATACCCTGTCACTCATACATATAAACAGTCGAAGCTTGTATTGTAAAATGTCACAAATAAAAGATTATTTAAATCAGTTTAAAAATAGATTTAGTATTGTTGCAATCACTGAATCTTGGCTTAAAGATGATCTCATGGATGAAGTTCAAATGGAGGGATATGAGCTGTATTTTGTAAACAGAAGATATAAAAAAGGCGGTGGTATTGCTCTGTATACAAAAACAGATCTGATGTGTACAATTGTTGAAGAAATGACAATTATGAATGATGTCATAGAAATTGTAACAGTGGAACTTGTACATGAAACATCTAAGAATATTTTAGTTAGTTGTGTATACAGAGCACCAGATTCTTGTGTTGTGAAATTTACAGATAAAATAATTGAATTATTCCATCAAATTAAAAACAAAACGCTTTTTATGTGTGGGGACTTTAATATTAACATAGAAAGCTCCAGCTGCCAAAGATCAAGTGATTTTGTGAATACAATGTATAGTTTGGGGTTATTCCCCTTGATAACAAAACCAACCAGAATTACATCGCAAAGTGCAACGGTAATTGATAATATATTTACAAACAGAACAGATGAAATTATCAAGAATGGGATCTTCATGACAGATATTAGCGACCATTTACCAATTTTTTCAATATTTAAATATAAAAATAGGTACAACAAAAAAACTGATATAAACGTTAAAAGAGATAAGTCAGTAAAAGCCTTAGAGGCATTAAAATATGACCTTAAAAATCAAAACTGGGAAGAAGTTTATGTCAGTGATGTTAATGTAGCATATAACTCATTTATGAAAATATTGATGAAATCATACAATAAAAATTGTAAATTAATTGAAATTAGTAAGAAAAGAGTAAATAAACCATGGCTGACAAAGGGAATAAAAAATGCTTGTGCAAAGAAAAACTATTTATACAGGTGCTTTTTAAAATTGCAAACAAAGGAATCAGAACATAAATACAAAAAATATAAAAATAAACTATTAACAATAATTAGGAAACAAAAAAAGATTATTACAGTGAAAAACTAAATAAGAGTAAAGATAATATGAGGGTAACATGGGGAATTATAAAAAGTGTGATTGATAGTGATGGAACGAAAGAAACTATTCCAAATTACTTTGTTAAGGAAAATAAAGAGATATATGATATAAAAGAAGTTGCAAATGGGTTTAATGATTATTTTTCAAATGTAGGGTCAAGTCTGGTGGGAAATAAACCAATAATAGAAGATAAATTATGTACATTGGTAAATACGGTCAATAGTATTTTCCTGGACAATGTGGAAAAAGATGAAATAAGAAATATTGTAAAAAACTGTGTAAGCAAAAGATCAACTGACCATGAAGATTTAGACATGATGACTGTAAAAAGTATAATAGAAATTGTTATTGAACCATTTACTTATATTTGTAATCTGTCTCTGTCAACTGGGGTTTTTCCAGATGAAATGAAAATTGCTAAGGTAGTCCCATTATATAAAAATGGAGACAAACATAATTTTTCTCATTACAGGCCAGTATCATTGCTTCCACAGTTTTCTAAAATTATGGAAAAAGTTTTTGTAACAAGATTGGATAAATTTATTGAGAAACATCATATTTTAAATAATGCTCAGTATGGATTCAGAACAAAACATTCGACAGCTATGGCAATTATGGAACTAATAGAGAAAATATCAACAACAATAGATAATAAGGATTATTTTGTAAGTATTTTTATTGACCTGAAAAAGGCTTTTGATGTTATAGACCACTCAAGATTGCTCCACAAGTTACAACAATATGGAATAAGAGGTGTTGCACATCAGTGGGTAAAAAGCTACTTAGAAAATAGAAAACAGTTTGTTCAGATAAATAATACCAAATCAGAATTGTGTAACATTATTTATGGAGTACCACAAGGATCGGTACTTGGACCCAAACTGTTTATTTTGTATATCAATGATTTTGTGAATGTATCCAATGTGCTTGGCAGCATTTTATTTGCTGATGATACAACGCTGTTTTACTCTGGATCAGATATACAGGAAGTAGCACAAGTGATAAATACAGAGTTGGAAAAAGTTAAACATTGGTTTGATATAAACAGATTGTCACTAAATATTAATAAGACAAATTTCATATTGTTTAATGATAGAGCGAAAGAAAATAATGTGTCATTACAAATAGATGGAATGGATATACAAAGGGTAAAAGAAATGAAATTTTTAGGAGTCATGATTGATGAAGATCTTACATGGAAGTCACACATAAATTACATAAAAGGAAAAATAGCGAAAGCCATTGCTGTTTTGCATAAAGTAAAATATTCATTAAATAGTTATGGTTTATTAACATTGTACAATTCATTGATTGTCCCATATTTAACTTACTGTGTAGAAATCTGGGGATCAACATATACAACCTATATACAACCTTTATTTATTTTGCAGAAAAGAGCTTTAAAAGTGATTAGTAACAGTGGTTTTAGAGATTCATCTAATCCATTGTTTATTAAGTATAGGGTACTTAAATTTCATGATTTAGTTGATTTGAAAATATTACAAACGATGTACCAAGTTAATAAAAATACTTTACCAACAAACATTCAAAATATGTTTGAAAAAAGAGTAAGTAGTTATAAATTGAAAGGAATAGAAGTCTTTAAAAAACCAAGATTTAGAACCAAAGTAAAGGAAAGGAGTATTGCAGTAAATGGTGTCAAATTATGGAACAATCTTAATAAAGAAATTAAAGAATTAAGGTCGCTTAAATTATTTAAAAAACATATTAAATTAGATGTATTAAGTAAGTATGAAACTATGAAGTAAGTCAGTGGGCTGCAAGAAAGTCAAAAAAAAAAAAAAAAAGTAAACTGTTAATAATGTTTGGAGTGTCTTAAGTTTAAATGTAACCTGTCAGTGATGTAATCTATTAATGGTCATAATTATGAAATGGGTCAGTGGTATGTGACAAGTTAAAGAAATGCAATCTGTTAAATAATGTTGACTATGATGCTGTATATTGAAAGATTGTATTGTTAAAAGGGGCAGAAATCATAAGACTTGTTCTTCTTTCTGCTCCTTTTCATTCTGGTATTGTGGTGCTTTTGTTTTTTGCTTTTCTGTTTTTCTTTTAAATGAATGAAATAAATATTAAAGAAAAAAAAAAACAAAGCGTTCACTTTGGAAATGATCTGGTCGTTTGAGCCTGGTTTCCACTTGGCTGTCTCTCACACTTTCTGAAAAAATTTTGATGAAGCAAAGCGGCAGTCGATCAGCCAATTTCCTGACAATGAAAATCCGACAAGGGGGCTGGACCACTCCTCCCACAAGCCGTGCTCACAGGCGAATGACGCAACCGACAGGCTTGAAAAAACTCACGCATGCGCACGAAGGTTCAAGCTTGGCTGATGCAATCACACGTGATTCAAATCCATATAGTTTTTGCAAAAAATAAAAAGGTCGGATAGTTTTCTAACAGACCTCGTATAATTTAGTCACCTTTCTTTAATGAAAATATTTTTCTTTTTCTTTACTGCTGTATGACATTTGTTGAGAAGAAGTGATTTTCCATCCTGTAGGATAAATAAAGTTGATCTTATCTTGTCTTATTATCATTTGTGCCCATCCGTCTGGTCATTCACTGAAGTCACTCAGTAGCTTTCAATCACGATTCTTCAAGGTGATTGTAAGGTGAATGGGTTCAGTGGATCCTAAAATAACACTGTCAAAAATTACAGCTGTACTCTATAACATTAAGATGTTTAAACATCTTTCATTTATTCACCCATTGTCAAAGCTTCATACATTTTAGCATGCTAACATTCACAGTGCTAGCATTAGCAAGCCAATTTAGCCTTCTGTGACTGGGCTAATTAATTAAACTTTTAGGAAACAGATGGTAATTTAATAGCTGTGCCTTTGCAAATGACATCCTTGAATGTCAGCCAGAATGCCTGTGATGCTACTTGGCGAACTGTTATAATGTAAGAACAGTGCTTATTTCTGAAACACTGCCAATAACCACATTTTCAGCAGCTAACAGTTATGGTGAAAACACTCACATTGGGCCTCATGTATCAATGTTGCGCACTTGTGGCGTAAATTTACGGCGTAAACTTAAAATACACCAAAGTCGCCGTAACATGTATCAAGCAGTGCGCACCTGCCCATTTCTGGTGTACGCTTGATGTGATCTTGATAAATGCGGCGGGTGGAAACTATCATAATTATAATAAACATGCCCATAAATATTCAGACTCTGCTTCAGACACACCCTCATTTTACGACATGGAAGCCGGAAAGACGGCAATGATAAAGAACTCCACCAATCACGACGCGTGCCAATAGAGCGTCAAAAGTGGCCATCGTATCAATTGTTTTGTAGTATATAATCAATAAAGTGTTACAGTGGTCCCTCATTAATCGCTGGAGTTACGTTCTAAAAAATAGCCCGTAATACGCGAAACCGCGACGTAGTCAGCGTTATTTTTTACAATTATTATAGACGTTTCAAAGCTGTAAAACCCCTCACTACACAGTTTATACACTTTCTCAATCAGGCATGAACATTTCCTCACTTTTCTCTCATGTGTAAACACTCTCAAAGTTCAAACCTTAGTAGGAAAATAATACCAAACTGTTTTCAGGCCCAAACATTTGTTTGAGAAATAAAAATAGAAAGTTTTCCTATAAATAATTATGATGGCATTTAGAACTAACAAATTTAATTTTAACGATCAACGAACGAGGTCGGACACATAAGAAATTATTAATAGTGACTCACCAGTATGTCACAGATCGGGCCTCTGCGTCCTGGCGCTGCGCCTTTTCCCACTCACATCTTGCTGCAGCAGGTGTTTGTTACTGTTGTGTGCTGGGGTGTTTGGCTGGCTTGGTTTTTGTTTTCTGTTTCTCCCACCAGGTGGGATGCATTCAGGACTGAGTGGCTGAGCATTAGGACCTCACCCTGAACACCTGAGGCTTGTTTTCACGTGCGGGTCATCAGGACTCACAGCTGTGGTGTATTTTGTCTTGATCAGAGATTGCTGCATTTAAACCTTGAATGCACAGTGTGTGATTGCCAGAGACTCAACCTTGTGAGCAGACGTGTGAGATCAATGTCAGGAGAACAATCTCACCATCACGGACGCAGAGACTGCTCCAGGTTTGACGCCACAGTCTGTGAAGGAGGATTGGGTGAGGTCTCACGCTCTTCAGCACACTTCCTGAGGTAATTCGGTTTTTGGTGACTTTTATGAAGTAATGACAGTGGATTTGGTGTCCCTCACACCTTGTGTTAGTGAGCTGTCACGTTATGCTAATTGTCTAATCAGCTTCTGCTGCAGTGGAGATTTGAACTGAGTTGTTCCGTGCCTGCAGGGTGAGAAGCTGATGTATAGATTTAAGCCAGGAAGTGTTTGCTGATTGCGTGCACCTTTGAGTTGTGTCTCTCTGTGTGGAGTTGGACTCACCTCATGTTTTCTTTCTTCACAGACTTGGTTTGTCGTGGCCACCTGGGGGGTGTCGGCGGGGTCCCTGGGTCCGAACTGCTGTGGCTCCGGACCGTTTGTGCTGTTGAGAGCGCGCCGTGTTTCCACCTCACCAGAATGCGGACTTTTTAGTTGTTTAGCACCGCACCCACTGTTACGTTTATTAAATTCTGTTATCTTTTGAACCGTGCTCTGCTTATTTCATGCTGGGTCCTTTCAAACGCTGGGTCGGTGCTCCGACCGCGTCCGAAACATAACAGTTTCAGTGTGACAAACACAGTTATGAGTAGTTGTTGACGCTCTTTTCTCTTCTGGGCAACAAGATTCTTATAAACAGATACGCAGAACACAGAACACTGTAAAAAAAAAAAAAAAGGCATGCAAAATTGGACTAAATACTCCGCAAGACTCCGAGGCCACGACAGGTGAACGGCATTATAGCGAGGGACCGCTGTATTCTCTTTTCACATGTCAATAATTCTTGACATGTGGATATTTGCTCGCTCAATTAATAAGACATGCCTAATCTGTCAGGTTTCTTTATTTTTTAAATGTATTTCTGTATTTATTTTATTGTGACAACCGAATGGAGACGACAAAACCTGGTTGCAGCACGGGCGAATTAAGGGAATGACGAAACTACAGTTGTTATTATCAATTTCATAGTCTAAAACGATCACACCACATGAAGTTAAACTCAGCGCTGCTCTGGCTCCAGGCTCGAAGTCTGGAGAAAAAGGCGAGCAGCGCTGTCTTTGCAGTCAGCGCTGTGACCACGGATCATGCTCCATAACAATCCCACAAAGGTGGGATTTGTATTGATTATTATGTAGTATAATCAGGAAAGTGTTATTTATGTAACATATGCATTGATTTGTATAATGGCACTGTTTATCATGTTGATCATCTTCATTTTTATGTGGATTCCAGCGCTGGTTCATTTTGGTGTATAATTTACGCCACCTCTCGACCTGGTGTATATTTTCAGCGCAGCGTACGCCAGCGACCACATTGATAAATGCCAAGTAGCGCAGCCGTTTTGGCGTACACCCCATATACGCTCAAATATCACCATACGCAATGTTGATACATGAGGCCCATTGTCTCCCTGCCAAGCACGAAGCTCCCATAGACTCTGTTGCAGATACCCCTTGGCAAACATAATAACCAATAGAAATAGGGCACTGCAGTCTCGTTTGAACCCTTACAAGGAGATGCGGCATAAGGGGAAAAGAGAAGTGGCAAAAGTGAAGGAAAAGGCATATTGCGAGCTATACAAGAAGTCGAATAGTAAGGAAGGAGAAAAGGACTTGTACCGACTGGCCAGACAAAGGGACAGAGCTGGAAAGGATGTGCAGCAGGTTAGGGTGGTAAAAGATGCACATGGTGATGTGCTGACAAGTGAGGAGTGTGTGTTGAGAAGGTGGAGGGAATATTTTGAGGAGCTGATGAATGAAGAAAATGAATGAGAGAAAAGGCTGGATGATGTGGTGAGAGTAAGTCAGGAAGTACAAGAGATTAATAAGGAAGAAGTGAGGGCAGCTATGAAGAGGATGAAGAGTGGAAAGGCAGTTGGGCCAGATGACATTCCGGTAGAGGCATGGAAATGTCTAGGAGAGATGGCAGTGGAGTTTCGAACCAGACTGTTTAATAAAATCTTGGAAAGTGAAAGGATGCCTGAGGAGTGGAGGCAAAGTGTGCAGCTTCCTATTTTCAAGAACAAGGGTGATGTGCAGAGGTGCAGTAACTACAGAGGCATAAAGTTGATCAGCCACAGCATGGCACTATGGGAAAGAGTAGTAGAAGCTAGGCTTAGAAAACAGGTGAAGATCTGTGAGCAGCAATATAGTTTCATGCCAAGAAAAAGCACTACAGATCAATCAATCAACTTTTTTCTTGTATAGCGCCAAATCACAACAAACAGTTGCCCCAAGGCGCTCCACATTGCAAGGCAAGGCCATACAATAATTATGATGCAATGTTTGCTCTAAGAATACTGTTGGAAAAGTACAGAGAAGACCAGAAACAGTTACATTGTGTTTGTGGACTTAGAAAAAGCTTATGATAAGGTGCCAAGAGAAGAGCTGTGGTATTGTATGAGGAAGTCTGGAGTGGCAGAGAAGTATGTGAGGGTAGTACAGGACATGTACAAGAATAATGTGACAGCGGTGAGATGCGCAGTAGGAATGATAGACTCATTCAAAGTGGAGGTGGGATTACACCAAGGATCAGCTCTGAGTCCGTTCTTGTTCACAATGGTGATGGACAGGTTGACAGATGAGATCAGTCAGGAGTCCCCATGGACTATGATGTTTGCAGATGACATTGTGATCTGTAGTGAGAGTAGAGAGCAAGTTGAGTCTAGTCTGGAGAAGTGGAGATATGCTTTGGAGAGAAGGGGAATGAAAGTCAGTAGGAACAAGACTGAGTACATGTGTGTTAATGAGAGGGAGCCCAGTGGAACAGTGCAGTTACAAGGAGTAGAAGTGGTGAAAGTAGATGAGTTTAAATACTTGGGGTTAACTGTAGTAATGGAGAGTGTGGTAGAGAGGTGAAGAAGAGAGTGCAGGCACGGTGGAGTGGGTGGAGAAAGGTGGCAGGAGCGATTTGTGACCGAAGAATATCAGCAAGAGTGAAGAGGAAAGTTTACAAGACAGTAGTGAGACCAGCTATGTTGTATGGTTTAGAGACAGTGGCACTAACAGAAAGACAGGAGGCAGAACTGGAGGTGGCTGTTATGTGTCGGACGCAGCCCGGAGAACCGACCAGCGTTTGAAGGACCCAGTATAAAATAAGCAGAGCACGGTACAAAGGATAACAGAGTTTAATGAACATAACAGTGCTGTGGAAAAAATACAACAAATAAGTGCGCGGTCTGGCGTGGCGGATTTGCAGTGTGCTCCCAGCAGCACAAAACGGTCCGGAGCCAGAACCAGTTCGGACCCAAGGACCCCGCCGACACCCCCCAGGTGGCCGCGACAAACCGAGTCTCAGGAAGTGTGCTGACGAGCGTGAGACCTCACCCCCTCCTCTTTCACAGACCATGCATCAAACCTGGACGTTCTCTGCATCCACTGATGATGAGATGGCTCTTGAGACGACGATCTCACCCGTCTGGTCACAAGGTCGAGTCTCTGGCAAATACACGCTGTGTACTCCAGTCTTAAATGCCACCATGTTCCAATCCATGTAGATGCACCACAGCTGTGAGTCCTGACGAGCCGCAGGTGATCAGCCTCAGGTGATCAGGGTGAGGTCCTGATAAACTCAGCTACACAGCCACTCAGTCCCAAATGCAAGCCACCTGGAAGGAAAAACAAAAGACAGAAACAAAAAGGCAGCCAGGCCCCCCCAGCCATACAACAGTGGCAGAGCTGAAGATGTTAAGATTCTCTTTGGGAGTGACGAGAATGACAAGATTAGGAATGAACATATCAGAGGGACAGCTCAGGTGGGACGGTTTGGAGACAAAGTCAGAGGCGAGATTGAGATGGTTTGAACATGTGCATAGGAGGGACCCAGGGTATATAGGGAGAAGGATGCTGAGGATGGAGCCACCAGGCAGGAGGAGAAGAGGGAGGCCAAAGAGGAGGTTTATGGATGTGCTGAGGGAGGAGATGCAGGTGGTTGGTGTGACAGAGGAAGATACAGAGGACAGGGTGAGATGGAAACGATTGATCTGCTGTGGCGACCCCTAACGGGAACAGCTGAAAGAAAAAGAAGTCTCGTTTGAACCCTGCGTGATATTGCGGGATTTGACCATTTATGGGGACCTGCGCTCCATTGTGAATATTTAAATGTTAAATGATAGTGTAGCAAGGTGAAGTCCGGATTCAAAAGATGTTCCTGCTAGCTGGGCTAGTGTGGAATTCCCCTTTGGCTGACCTGGTAGAGTCTTGGTCTCGAGTGTGAACAATCCAGTGTTCGAATCCCACCACCATCTCTGCCACAAAAATAAGTCCTCCAGTCACAAATGGAAAATAATACCAGCAAATTTTAATTTCACAACCTTCATACACCATAGCGATATAGTGCACTACATGTATATACAATGAATGAATAATTTTTATTCTCCCTCTCTCTCCCCCTCCTCTTCTCTTCCCCTATCTCTCTCACCAACACACAACATATTAATGGCAGAAATGTACACACACACACACACACACACACACACACACACACACACACACACACACACACACACACACACACACACACACACACACACACACACACACACACACACATATACATATATATTTCCAACAACAACATCTGAAATATATGAAACTGTTCCACCTGGACTACATGCCACAAGCACTTTGCAGGTATGTCTCTCTTTGTAATTTGAATTTGAATTTTGAATTTGAATTTATTAGACACCCATGCATAGCACAAATTCACTCATATAGAAGCAACCAAAGTCATAACAGAAAAGTCAAAGGTGGGAAAAAAAAAAATATAAGAAAAGAAATATGAGAAAATAAACAAAATACGTGGTGCCTAAAGACACTGGCGGAAGCAATGCTTATCAATGCCTACACCCCTGTATAATGTCAAATCAAAATAAGCATATATATGCTTGATCATAGACGTTTATATCCAAACACAGTCTGAACAACAGCAGCATATAGCTACAGATAAAAGAAATCAAATATTTTTCCAGACAGCACCCAAAACAAACTAAAACACACACACACACAAACAAAGGTTCCAGTATAACAGCATCTACATATAACACAAGTCAACTACATTCATCTAATACATATCTAGAAAATGCCATTTCTTTGTATAAATATTTGAACCGGTTGGTATCTGGACATCGCTTAAGTTTCTCCAGTAAATTATTCCATTTTTTGGGGCCACAAATGGAGACACAAAAGCACCTTCTAGTCGTCCTAGCGCCCGCAATTTTAAAATAATACGAACCCCTTAAATTATACATTCCTTCTCTCTGCATAAAATATTCTTGAATTCTGAAATGTAATTGTTTATTTTTCTTTTAGGACATTGCTGCATTCGTACTGTTCAGTGACGGTCTTTCTGCTTTTACTACAGTGCAGTCAATGAATGCATTCACATTTCCATATTTTTAAAGCTCTTTGAGTCGTACTGCACAAGCTGCTCCTCAGACGGCCAGTGGATCAATGGTTCTAGTTCCAGGGCCAGTAGGGAATCCAAGCGGTGAGTGTGTAAGGCACAGCACCTGTAGATATTTGGAATAGTGATGCCAGAAATTCACTATTTAAATCAATTTTTACTTTCATTAAACTCATCCTCTAGAGCAGGGGTGGCCAAGTTCGGTCCTCGAGAGCCACCTTCCTGACACTCTTTGTTGTCCCCCTGCTCCAACACACCTGAATCCAATGAAAGACTCGTTAGCAGACTTTTAATGAGCCTTTCATTGGATTCAGGTGTGTTGGAGCAGGGAGACAACTAAGAGTGTCAGGAAGGTGGCTCTCGAGGACCGAACTTGGCCACCCCTGCTCTAGAGAAAGTTTTCTTTTTTGCCTTGGCTTACAAGCATTTTTATCCTGGTAAGATTTGGAAGACACTGATGATTCTCCCCGATAATACTTCATATTTTTTGCAGGCTCTTTTACGGAGACATAAATCCACAAGAACAAAGCATAAGATGGCAGTCCAGTATGAACATTAATGAGCTGGTCTGAGTGCTTGATCTTTGTCAATACCAAAAGTGTTCTGTTTCTCCAAAACTTGGATCTTCTCCTCAGCATTGCAGTGCCAACTGGACTTTTAAATCAGTGATTTAAAGGCCTCATACTCCTCACTAGTCTTTGCTTTCCTCAAAGTCTTCTTCTTTAGCACTGGTGTGGGCATTTGTCTGATGATTGATCTCCTTTTGGGTGTTCTGTCTTCATACCCCTTCATATTATAATCAGCGGTGGGCACAGCTAACCGAAAAGTTAGCTTCAATAACCATTAAGCCACTAAATGAAAGTTAACTTTTATAACGGTAAACTGATAAACCACTAAAAAATTTAGTGGAAGTTACTGCTAACTTTTAGTATTAACTCAGGCGGCCACATTGGATTGCACTGTCAGATATTGATAAGCCAGTTTCGAGTTTAAGCGCAGAGGGGGCTGCTGGGTAAATTCAAAGACGATCACAAGCTGATCACAAGCTGATCACAAACACAAAACAAACACATGAAAAATAAGTCAATAAAAATAAACCCCCAAACACTGTCATCATCTTTATCAAAAGCAGTAAATCGCCGTATTAGTAGTCAGTTTATCTCTATATTATATATATTTAGAAACTGTTAATGGGAGCTATGGCTCACCCGTATTGCATTCACAAACACAAAACAAATAAATAAAAAAATACTGACTTTTGAGCTGCTTACATACAGACGGTTGCCCAGTTCCGGATCACCTTTTTTGAAAGTCCCGCTATACGGAGCCATAATGCAACTGAATATCCTTTATTGTGTATTGTTGTATTGGGTATTTGGATGTTATTTAGCTGAAAAAGTCTGGGTGGAGTAGCGCTTCTACTTAAAGTGTGAAGCCACATTATGTGTGGCGCAAACATTTGCCAGAAACGGATCACTTTTGCCAGTTCCAGATCACGACACTCTGCGTCACTTTGGGGGCATTCCTGGCATCTGGCTGGAGCCCTTCTAATGCAGAATGATACACACTGTGCCCGAGAATGTGTTTTGAACACAAAATGATATAAATTATACTTATTAAATGAGAATTTACTTCGTTTCGAAAAACGCCGTTATACGTTTTTATGAGCAAAAAATGAGGTGTGGAGGTGAGATTTCTCCCGAATTAAAAAGTAAAAGCCCCCACATTCATGTCCATTCGTGATTTTGAGATGAGCCCCAAAGTCCACAAGGCTCACAACTACAGACACGAGGCTGCTGCTTCATTGATCTGGAACTGGCAAATTTTCGCATCAGAGATAAATGCGCGCAGCAATTAAACAGCAAGATATAACACACTGACATTTTCCACTCTAGAACCAAAAACACTGAACGGCTAACTTGCCTTTGCTATGTTTTAGAGATCGTTACTTTAAAACTTGCAGGAATGACTGCGTGAGAAAAAGCGCGCACACCGCAGACACCGGGATGTTTTGATTCCTCTGCTGGTCACAAGGATGGCTGGATCCGGTCGAGCTTGTGGTCGTTTGTAGACAAAACATCAATCTTTCCATTGGTACCAAGTATTAGCTTATTCGTGCTGATTACGAGAAACGGCGGCACAAAAACTACAACAGTGATCCGGAACTGGCAATGATCTGGAACTGGGCAAGTGACTGTACCGTTTTGGTAACTTCTTGTCTTCTTACCAGTGCTTGTGTGCTTTGACCTGTGAACCGGAAGTGTTAGCTAGCTGGCTGCATTCATAAACAGGAACTAACATGTATGATTTTAGGGTTTACAAACATTTTTGACCATTAAATTTAGTCACTTTACAAAAAAAAAAAAAAAAAAAAAAAAAAGTTAGCAGACTGAAAGTTAGTGGAACTAAATTTAGCTGAAGCTAATTGGTCCACTGATGGTTTTCAAAGTTAGCTGAAAAGCTAATCCGCTAATGAAAACATTAGCTTTGCTAATTAGTGGTTAGAAGTTCAACTGTGCCCATCACTGTGTATAATTACGAGTGTTGTTGCTTTGAGCGACAGCTGCTGAGCCTGCTTTTGTACTTTAATGAACATCATATTGTTTGTGAAGAACCGTCTCTTAAATAAAGAGGTTCTTCACTATTTGATGGTTTTAAGCAGAGGACTTTTGAAGAACCATTTAACCTTTATTTTTCTGAGAGCGCTTGCAATACCAAACAAGGATTAGATGTTTTGTTTGAACATGCCAATATTTTCTGTATTGACTTTGTCCAAGCTGAATGGTCCGTGCAATTCCGCATTCTGACCACGAGGTGTCAGCATCATCTTAGTTTGACCTTGTAACGTTTCCTCTGTTCATTCAATCACACACGCGCGCGCACACACGCACACACACACACACACTTTCTATTATCAGAGTGTCGTTGACTCCAAAATATTAAAGAACCATCTGAACATCTGACTTACATGTTAACTCCGTGTCTTTGGACTCATCTAGTCTGAGAAAGCCTAAAAGTGGTGTTATGTAAGCCCTTTAAATTAGGTGTCCATGATGTCATCTAGTCCTGTCAGCAAAAAGGATGAGTCTGAAGTTAAACCATTTATAAAAACTGGCAATGCAAACCTAATGAATCGCCAAGCCTAGTTACTAAACCTGTAGAAAACACTTCCCCAGCTGGCAAAGCTGTCATTA
This sequence comes from Thalassophryne amazonica, assembly GCF_902500255.1. Taxonomy (NCBI): domain Eukaryota; kingdom Metazoa; phylum Chordata; class Actinopteri; order Batrachoidiformes; family Batrachoididae; genus Thalassophryne; species Thalassophryne amazonica. The sequence continues at coordinate 134,814,156 of NC_047106.1, forward strand.
TGAACTGCAAAAGTGCCAAAGGGATGTTAGAAACTTTTCTTGGAAATGACAACCAGGAACTAACTGAATAATTCTGACATTACCTCAGCTGAAATGTTCAGTTGCTTCTTTAAATATTTTTTAGGAATAACAGAAACATTGGTCATGATGGAGTTTTCAGAACTGCAAGTGACCAAGTTCCAGTATTTGAAAGAAAGACTCCTGCTGCCAATTAACCCAAACCCTTTCTTCATGCTGTAGTTCTTGGTTGTGTTCAACTGTCCACAAAATAAAGTCTAGCACGGAAAAAATAAAACCCCATGTTATTGTAGGCAGTGACTAAACACAACTGGTCTCTCATGAACTGAAAACAAGATCTTTATTTCAAGAAACACCTTGTAAGAGTCACTTCTCAGACCAATTCAAGAAAAGCACCTAACCCAGGTGTCACCCCCCCCCCCCCCCCCCACTTCACTTTTTCCACATTTTATGTTACAGACTTATTCCAAAATGGAGTGAATTAATTTTTCTATCTCAAAATTCTACTCACAACACCCAAATAATGATAACATGGAAAAAAAACTGTTTTTATTATTATTATTTGCGTTTTTGTTTTTTAAATAAAAAAAACAAAGAAATTGCATGTACATAAGTATTCACACCCTTTGATCAATACTTTATTGATGCACCTTTGGCAGCAACTACAGCCTCAAGTCTTCTTGAATATGATGCCACAGACTTGGTGCATCTATTGTATCTTTGGACAGTTTTGTCCATTCCTCTATGCAGCACCTCTCCAGCTACATCAGGTTGGATGGAGAGCGTCGGTGCACAGCCATTTTCAGATCTCTCCAGAGATGTTCAATCAGATTCAGGTCTGGGCTCTGGCTGGGCCACTCAAGGACATTCACAGAGGTGTCCTGAAGCCACTCCTTTGATATCTTGGTTCTGTGAAAGATGAACCATTGCCCCAGTCTGAGGTCAAGAGCGCTCTGGAGCAGTTTTTCATCCAGGATGTCTCTGTACATTGCTGCATTCATCTTTCCCTCAATCCTGACTAGTCTCCCAGTTCCTGCTGCTGAAAAACATCCCCACAGCGTGATGCTGCCACCACCATGCTTCACTGTAGGGATGGTGCCTGGTTTCCTCCAAACATGACACCTGGCATTCACACCAGAGAGTTCAGTATTTCTCTAATCAGATCACAGAATTTTGTTTCTTATGGTCTGAGAGTCCTTCAGGTGCCTTTTGGCAAACTCCAGGTGGGCTGCCATGTGCTTTTTACTAAGGGGTGACTTCCGTTTGGCCACTCTACCATACAGGCCTGATTGGTGGATTGTTGCAGAGATGGTTGTCCGTCTGGAAAGTTCTCCTCTCTCCACAGAGAAATGCTGGAGCTCTGACAGAGTTAGCCTCAGATTCTTGGTCACCTCCCTGACTAAGGCCCTTTTCCCCTGATCTCATTTTAGATGTGTGGCCAACTCTAGGGCGAGTCCTGGTGGATCCAAACTTCTTCCATTTACAGATGATGGAGGTCACTGTGCTCAATGGGACTTTCAAAGCAGCAGAAACATTTCTGTACCCTTCCCCAGATTTGTGTCTTGAGACATTCCTGTCTTGGAGGTCTACAGGGGCAGCTCAGTTGGAAGAGTCGGTGGTTCGAATCTGGCTCCCAACCAGTCAAAAATCTGCATATTTTCTTCATACCTTGCCTGTGTATGAATGAGTTGGTGGTCAGAGGGGCCGTAGGTGGAGAATGGCAGCCACACTTCCGTCAGTTTGCCCCAGGGCAGCAGTGGCTACACTAGTACCACCACTAATATGTGTGAATTTGCGAGTGAATGAATAATGTATCTTGAAAAAGCGTTCTATAAATCCAAGTCATTATTATTATTACAGACCTTTGTCTTCATGCACTCAACTGTGGGGCCTTATGTAGACAGGTGTGTGCATGTCCACATCATGTCCAATCAACTGAATTTACCCCAGGTGGACTCCAACTAAGCTGTAGAAATATTTCAAGGATGATCAGTGGAAACACGATGTCAAGTTGGAATGGGTTTGGTCTGCCTTTTAACCAGTCATCAGTCAGGTACGGCGTTCAAATCTGCTTTAGAGGACTAACAAAACCAAGGTCATCAAGGTCATTTTTGGAGTGTTTTGGAGGTATAGCAGTCAAGATCCAACATCCAAGATATTTTGGTCATAGAGTCTGATTGCTATCATTTTAATGTATGTCAGCTTTATTATAACACTAATAATTTTCAACAAACTGCTCAGGGATGCTTCAGAATGAGTTTGATACTGGACTGGATGCCCTTCCTGACTCAACTCCAATTGCACATGGAGAAGTGTGTGCAGTTCCTGGTGTTTCTGAGAAATCTCCCAGCCAAGCACTGACCCGGATCTACTTAAGTTCTGAAATCTGATAGGGTCCAGTGAGCACAAGTTGGCATGGCTGCACAAAGTACAAACACTGCTTAAAAGACAAAAAGACATCCCCACACTCTGTCTGTAATGAACATTGAATTAGGCCTAAAGGCTAATTTTATTGCATGTCATGGCCATGGCCATTATTGTTTAATAGGCTGTAATAAAAATTTGCAGCACACAATTAACTACTTCTACTGCAATCATCATCCGCCTCATTATTATTATTATTATTATTACTATTATTTCATAATAGTAAAATAGACCAATAATAGGCCAATATAACAACAACAACAACAACAATAATAATAATAATAATAATTTGAATGATTGTTTATTATTTTGAATGGTTCTTGGACGTTCCTGGAATTTCGGACTTTGAACGTACCATCGTTCCTTACCGGCGAGCGGCTACGGCCCACCCTTAAGGTTTAACTGACATTCACAGCAACCAATAGGCTTTGAGAAACTCTCTGCTCTGACCTATAGGGTGTCCAGAGCTGCGCGTGGGGGGCGGGAGTCTGCGCGCAGCATCTTTCTGTGCGCTCAGCTAACAATAGCCTGGGATTGGCAAGTTTGCCATCGAAAGCGAAGCACGAGAGACAGAACGGAGCGGAAAAAAGAGTTCCCTGAATATATGAGACCCGCTGCGTCCCGGTGTCTAAGACCTTCAGCCAGCACTCTGTCTTTGTCTTCGGCCAGATAAGTGGTGAGTGCTTTGACTTTATTCCACCTTCAGGCGTTCGTCACGGTGCGGCGTGTGAATACGGGTTAATGTGTACTAACTGTGAGCTCGGATCCGGATCGGACTCTAGTTTTGTGCATGCACAGAACATGCTGGAGAACACAGGCCCGGTGAGGTCCAGAGTCTGGCAGAGTTCTTGGGAAATCTGACGGACGATGAGCGAATGAATGATGAATGAAACACCTGATTCAGTGCACTACGCACGCCGCTCCAGTCTGAGAAATAACTTCATTTATGAGCCCGTCTGATGAAATGATAAAGGATCAAGTTATAAAAAGTAATCCATGTTTTTTTTTCTCCTTTATTGATATCCCTGAAGACAATCTTGCTGGAGTAAGTAATGGATTTACAGGTGTCAACCGGGGACACGGGGCTGGATAAGGCACTAAAATCAATAAATTCAACACCCAAGACAATAGTCCTTCTGTGTGTGAAACTAGAAAATGTGTGTGCTGATGTTCTGTGCAGATTTTCAAGGTGCACAGTTGTGGACCGGTGTGGCAGACCGAATGCCCCCCCCCCTCCTAAAAATTGGTCCGCCCTGCCTTCACTGCGCATGCGTCATTTGGGACCACAGCAGCTCATCTGAGACTGAACCTTTACACCCAAAGGGAATAGTGTGATTATTAACCATCAGAAGGTAAAACCTCTTAGGCTAAACCATTCTAAAGTGAGCTTTAAGCAGAAACGAGGTGATAATCGGTGAGTCACTACTGACACTTTGAAATGACGGAGGCGCAGTGAACGCAGCAGCTAGCAGCTCGTCTGGCTGCAGCGCTTTGATTGCTTCCTCCGTCTTTTATTATGAAATAATGCTGAATTTATGTGGAAATGATTGTTGTACAAAAGCTTCAGATATCTGTCGCTGAGATAGATGATTACTGGAGTGCAGTTTGAAGCAGAAATGAGGTGTTAATCGGTTCATGATGACGCATGCGCAGTGAAGGCTGGGCGGGCCGATTTTTGGGGGGGCTGTTCGGCTGGCGACACTGGAATCATATCAGAGTTCTGCTCCAGCACAAGACTTACAGAAGTGCACAAAGCATTGGACCAGATGCAGAAATATTGTTCAAACTGATGAAGTTTTTATCTCAGAAAATTTGAACTCTAGCCGTTTTCATAATCCTAACCCATTTAAGTGAAAGCATTTTGCAAAGTTGCTAGGCAGCTGATCCTCTCTCCAAACCACAAGCACTCAGTGACCTTTGAAAAATGGTGGACAGTTTAGGGAGCTCAAAGTGTTCTGAGTTTGCCTACCTTTGCATACTGGGCAGAACACAGATTTGCATGACATAAAAAGAAAAATTGCTGTACAGTGCGTGTTTGAAAGAGTATGGATAAATTGATTGAGCTGGAGTGAGGGAGATGATGGGAGTGGAACAACAGAGAGGTCAAAAAGTAAATGTAATAAAAACTGTTGTTTGTGACCCCATTTTCACCTGGTGTTAAAATGCATGCAAACACACTGAAGATGGCTTGTGATTCCATTGGCCAAAACACCTTGTGATCACACTGAACAGCAGTGTAAATGGAAATGCATTTTCATTCTACACACAACAACTATGTGGGCAATACCAAATAGTAACTGAGGCTACTTCCTTCTTTTCTGAAGGTGTGGTTGAGTGTTGAGTGCAGGTGCATCCCTCTTCTGGATAACACACACACACACACAAGAAGGGGTACAATCATGATAATTGTATTATGGGGCCTTTATCGAATTTTATCTTTTTTTTAATGAGTTGCGTGTTACCATGAAAAGTCAACTACTGTATGGAAGAAAGAATGACTTTTTGCAGAACAATCGCAAAAGATTTATAAATTATTCAAATGGGAAACAGATAACATCAAGAGTTACAATTTATACTTCAGAATAAGTTGTTTATTTAAAGCTAAACATCCACCACAGATTACTTTCTCTGTAATTTGTGTGAATTTGGTGTAATTGGGTATCATGTCATGGAGCTAGTGTATTGTTCCACCCCTACTTTGACCCATACATTGATTTTATAAAGGTTCCTCACTCCTCCCACCAGTCTTGCATTCCTGCATTTAGAGCATCCCCCTGAACCACAACGTTCTCCTCTACCTCCATCTTTAGCATTCCTGTTGTTGAAGACAGCTTCTTCACTACTGCAGCTATCTTTTTTTTCTTATTTTTTGTGTCCCATTCAAATCGGCAGAGCTGTGACATGACCTGGACAGCGGATCTTAAAGGGATTCCAATGTACACATGCAGTAATAACGGGCACGCCAGGATTTTTGTACTTATGGCCTATTTTTAGATGTTGTTTTGGATTCTACTTCTCTCTGGACAGAAATACTAAACAGTCTGGGATTGATGTTCAATGCTAACACATGGGGAGGGGCTCATTCGTTTTACAATAGGACAGAGCCTTTCATCGATCCTCTTGTATGGACTTGGTGGAGAGCAGTGATGCCAAATGGGAAGAAGGCTAAGCTCAGTCACTGCCTGTATATATCAGTCATTATAAAGACTTTCTTTACATTTATTGAGGTAAACATGCCTATTATAGGGATACTCTATCAGGATCAAACACTTCTAATAAAATTTTTTGTCTATTCAGTGGTGGCAAGAAGCAGTGTACTGTGAGGTTTTTACTTGTCCGTCAGGTTTACATGGTACTAGCTGAGTTACCCGTTCTACACATAGGTAATAAAGAAGAAATTTAGCCATGTCATTGTATATTTCATGTCACTTTAGTTAAGGTGTAGTAAGTTGCATTGCATTGTGTGTATTTTGTCATCATTCATTTTCATAAGAGCAAGTTGTGACATTCATGAGACTCAAGTGAATGATGAAAAAAAGGAGATAGCATGTCATATCACTGCAATGCTCTGGTATGCCGTACACAGCAGGTAATTGAAAAAACTCATGTTGTGTGCACTGGCCTGTACAGATTGTAATTACAGTGCACCCTAGCCAGCTGCTATTACGTAGTAAGTAAAGTGTGATGCTTGCTACCTGACCTGAGTACCACATGAACTGCAAAAATAAGGGCTCCAGTGAGTGGGTCATGATCTAATATATAAGGCTGACCGTTCACACATGTATGCTTTCAACCTAAGGGCCCCGGTGACTTCCCCCTTGGTGTCCCCAGTCACCATACCATATATTAGATAGCTGTGTAGCTTGTGACATTGTTAGCGCTCTGAATCAATAGTGAGCTGAACCATCATTGTTGTACTAAATGAAAGGTTTAACTCAAAACCATCTACAAATAGGGCCTAAACTGTCTGGTTTTAACCTGAGTACTTTAAAGGAGAACTGTTTTCAGTTTTGCAGTTCTGTTTCAATGTTGTCAGGATAAAACCACATCTAATAGAGTCTGGATACGAGACCCATTTTAATGCCAGGTGTAAATGCAGCCAGTATTTAAGTTTAAGAAATGTATCTGAATTCATAAGTAGAGCCCGACTGATATATCGGCCAGCCGATATTATCGGCCGATATAAGCCCTTTTCAAAGTACTCACTATTGGCCGAAATTTTGCAGATAGAACGCCGATAATTTCTCATAAACAGAACAGTTACTGACATAATGTTTGTGTCAGCAATGTACAATGTCCTTGCACCGTTTGTCCAGTAGATGGAGCTCTGACTCCATTCAACTGAGAGCTGCTAACACCCCTGCTTAAATGTGTTCGTCACCGGCCCCCGTAGTTCGCCGTCACACTGCACTGATCGGCTGACAAAAGCATACAAGTAAGTTTATAAGGATGTTGTTTGAAATAACTTTGCGATTACATTCACACCACATTTCTCCTGTTTCAGTTCAACTCAGTTTGATTAACTCAGTTTATGTAGTAATGTGTCAAATGTGCTTCATTGCGTCGGTCACGCTTTTAATAAGCCTACATTGTGTAGACCTTATGTCTAGCATGAAAAACTTTCATTTACTGCTAAGAGGTTGAAACATTCAGATTCACTGGTCGTCCGGAAGGGTTCTGGGAATTACTGCCATTCGCCATTAACCGTCTGGGGTTGACTCTGTCGTATATGACGGCTGGGACCAAGCTTTACTAAATTGTAAATAACTTTTGATGATATGAGATAGAAACTTACTTTTTTTTTGCTGACAAATTGACTCCGCGGACTTTTGATCCACCATTGGCCACCATTGGCCATCTTGGTACTCCTCATAGAAGATGTGTGATGACGTGCGGAATGTGAGTGTCCAATCGGAATTGATTCTCCGTCACATGGTTTTCCAAAATCCAATCGTAGGGCAGATTTACCTCACGTGACACACCAAAGATTGTTTTCAGGAGTGATATCTTACTAGTTGGCCCATTTGAATAGTCCCTTAACTGCTCCAATTGCATTTTTGCTTTTTTCGAACTTGAAAATTCTTCTGTTATAAAGTTAATCAATATGAGGACAAAGCTTCAGCTTTTAGCTCATACCTTTTTTGTTAAGGGTCCAAAAAATAACATTTTATTCATTAAAAAAATATATATCAGCTGATTTATTGGCTATCAGCAAATCAGCTGATTTATTGATTATCGGCATTTTTTTCATCCAGATATTCAATCAATCAATCAATTTTTTTATATAGCGCCAAATCACAACAAACAGTTGCCCCAAGGCGCTTTATATTGTAAGGCAAGGCCATACAATAATTATGTAAAACCCCAACGGTCAAAACGACCCCCTGTGAGCAAGCACTTGGCTACAGTGGGAAGGAAAAACTCCCTTTTAACAGGAAGAAACCTCCAGCAGAACCAGGCTCAGGGAGGGGCAGTCTTCTGCTGGGACTGGTTGGGGCTGAGGGAGAGAACCAGGAAAAAGACATGCTGTGGAGGGGAGCAGAGATCGATCACTAATGATTAAATGCAGAGTGGTGCATACAGAGCAAAAAGAGAAAGAAACAGTGCATCATGGGAACCCCCCAGCAGTCTACGTCTATAGCAGCATAACTAAGGGATGGTTATTGTTATCGGCCTCAAAAAATCTATATCGGTCGGGCTCTATTCATAAGATTAATCTGATCCTTGGCAAAATACCACAATCTACCCTGAAGCTATTAAGTAGTAACTGACCAAGAAGGTAACTTTTGTTTGTTAGCAAGATATCTCAGACCGATTTCACTGAGATTTGGTGGAGAGGTCAGTCTGGGGTCAAGAACAGTGTTGATTAGATTTTGAACGGAATGGAGGATGATTTTGGTGAAACGTCCTTAAAGATGTTGTTACTTGTGCTTTGACCAAACTGTTCTGCAGTGTGCACTTTATGTTACGAGAAGGAAAGCAGAGGACTGCTGGGTCTTGGAAGATGTATGCACTCTCTGAGTGCTTCTTTAGTTTTTTGTGCTTCTTGTTTGGCCTCTCTGGGAGCACAGAACCTGTGTAATGTGGGTTTGAGGCACTACATCACAGTGTTACGGCTGTAATGTCCCATGCTGTGTCGCTGCAGCCTAAATTCTTTTTAATTGGGATAATGTTGGTCTCCTTCTTTCAGACTTGCACTGTAATGGTTTAGAAATGCACTCAGGCGCTTGTTTCCTCATGGCTCAGCAGAAATCAGTGCACTTGTCTTCATCCCATAGACTTCAGTCAGTATTTATGGCTGTGTAGGATTAATTTATTTATTGTGGGTGTGGTTAGTGCCCCTGCCAGGTCAGATGTTACATCAGCTGCAGTTTATTGATCACAGATTGGCAGGTGAGACTTTTCCAACTCTTACATCAAGCCAGCAGTGCAGTTTCTGATTATTGCCCACAGCTGCATAAGCAAACTGATTTCTGTGTCTTTGTATTCATGTGTACAGTGTGGTCTGATCCACAAGTGTTTGTACAGTGACACCATTTTAATTTTGGTTCAACTCCACAGTGAAATTATTTTTGTCTTTCAGCTTTACCTCATTGGGGTTTGAATAAAATATCACCTTAACCATTCAAGAACTGAGGCCATTTCTATCCATAGTCCTTCCATTTCCATAAGGCCAGAAGTAATTGGACAATCTGAACATAAAAGTTATTAGGAATACAAATCATCACTTTTACAGTCAGTTTTCTTAAGACAAGTCAGGTGATGGATATGTGAATATTTGCACATCACTGATTAAGTCTTGAGCTTCACACTGAGAGAGTTTGAAAATGGCCAAACGAGGGCTGTTTGGGACAATATAGGGCACCTCTGGTAGCCAAGTGGTTACTGCACTTGGTTTCAGTGCAGAAGGTTCTCGGTTCAAATCCTACCCCTGCCCATTTCTTCATGTAATGTGGAGTTGCGTCAGGAAGGGCATCCGGCGTAAAACCTGTGCCAAATCAACATGCTGATCCACCTCAGATCTGCTGTGGCGAACAAAACAAGGGAGCAGTCGAAGGGACTTACTTACTTACTTGAGGTGTGCTGTTACTCAGCCTGTCAGAGTAAGTTGTGTAAGTCATGGGTTTTTTTGTTTTTATTTTCCTTCACTGGTTTGTTATACTTTAGTGCACAGTTGTCAAACTGATTCCAGAAAGGGCCAAGAGGGTGCAGGTTGTCTTTGCAACCATCGACTCCACCAGGGCCTGGTTTAATAAAGCAGTCTAATCTTTTAGTCTATTAAGCTTACTTAGACAACTAAGATTAGTCACCCAATATTAGCCATCTATTTTCCGTTTCACGTAGATGGGTAAACTTGTAGATTAGTTGTCTAGTGTTGGTCAACAATTTTCACTGGCATAAGCAGCCTCGCGAGTGCCGTTGCCTAGAGACGCCTCCAAGAGAGTTTTGTCTTGTTTACTTCCGGGTTGGTCGTCTGCTACACTTGTGGCTGAGTTCAACACATGGTCGACTTGGAGATGTGAATGTGCTGCCAATAACCTGCTGAAAGGTCTCACAGGTGTAAAACTTCAGCGTGATCAAAACCTGAAGAAGGGTTGACAGGGCGTTGTCCCTCCATTTGGTGGTCGATGGCTGGAGCTATCATGTCCATGATGAAGAGGATTGTTGGCGGACGGAAGCGGTATTACTGTTGAACCCCGGCGTCCGTAAACATCTTCATTGTATTATTCCGGTACATCCGCTCCCACCGCAAGGCTCTCCTTCCTTCCTCCCTGCTCCATCAAGTGGCGGTACATGATGCCGCCATTTTTGAGATAAGACACTGAAGTTTTGTTGAATAAAATAAGATTAGCCTCCTCTGTAGCAGAATAAAAACTTTAGTCAGCTAACACAAAACTTTAGCCAACTAAGTGGTTTGTGCAATGACTAATGTCAAAAGATTAGTTGACTGAGTTTAGTCGACTAAACAAGATTAGACCACTTTATGAAACCGGGCCCAGGTGACTATTGATAAACTCATCTGCTCAAAATAATGTTAATCAGTGATATCACCTGAATGAGTGGATTGTTACAAAGAAAAGCTGCACCCTGTTGGATCTTTGTGGAATCACTTTGACTCCTATGGTCTAGTGCAACCTGTATACTGAAAAATTACACATTTGTTATTATTATTATTAATAAAAACTATTTATTTTAATAACTTTTTATATAGGGTCTTCTCAGGAATCAAATAACTTAACAGTATAAACTCTAATAATATACCTAGGCCTTGGCCGAGGTGAACCCCATCCTGACCAGGTCGGCATAATCACAGGTACACCTAAATCAAAAGTCTATAACTGCTCTATTATATGGTAAACAAGAAAATTGGGAGTTTGTCAAACATACTAAAACTGAAAAATCAATCTCAAGTTTCAACTCTTTATTATTACTGTCATACTGCACCGACTGCCATCCCATCGATCGACTGGAGATGCCTGTTAAGTCCGTGATGAAGAGGTCATCAGGCTTGTTTTCTTATAAAGTTCGCCATTCGACTGTCTAGCTTCCGCGTGAAATCGACCGAATACTCCGTCAAGCATCTGTCTGTCATAAGTTTCAAAGTTGGGCGCATGTCCCTTTTCAGTGACGTACTTGTGAAACAGGTTGGCTGCTGACTGTGTATTTCTGCGGGTGTTCTTCGCATCTTTTTCATGTAAAATTCGTTTTAAGTCAGCATCGCTAACGGACGCAAACCTGTCTTCTGCCATCTTGTCAACAAACTGACAGCCAAAGTAGGCGTTGTATCGTGTTATCTGATTGGTCGTTATTGATAGAAGGCGTTGCTCGATTAGCTAGCGCTACTCTGCACGTGCGGTCTACTCGGCTCCACCAGTGGTCAACTCGGCATGTGGTACAGCTCAGAAAGTGGTGACTGGTCCAATCAGAAGTTGGCAAAATCCCATACCATATAATAATAAAGAATAAATACCAGTAATAAAAAGTGCACTGCAACAATGTACAAAATTCACAAATTAAATACCTGATAAAATAGAAAAAAGTGTGACATACTGTGGTGCAGCTTACACAGTAAGTCACACATCACCCATCATCGTTTTTGTTCTTCAAGAGGCATTGTTTTTAGATAGTTGTGAATTATACTCCAGAAAATACAATAATAAATATATCAAACATGTCAGTACAGCCGGATGCTCACCAAATGAATTGTTTGTTCCATCATTGTTGACTTTACCACCAGGGTTTCTCGTATACAGACTCGACTTGGGCGGCTCGCCCAGGTATATTTGGCAGCACAATTTAGCAATTTCTTTATCACTCTGAGAACACAATGCCACCCATGGTGAGTAAACTACTGGGTGCACGCACGCACACGACCAGCTTATTGTAGTCTGGCATTTTTTGCATATAAGTGCACGTGCGCATGAACCAAGCACATTGAAGAGAAACATTACACCCAGTAAATTGGGGGGGGGGGGATACAGAAAGAATGGAAAAGTGTCGCTGGTCCTGATACTAAAGCTTTTTTCACTGGCCCTGCAATTGTGTGATTCACACGCACGGTGTGTGAGTGATCAACACTTGGAGTGAGCTTAAAAAGCAAAAGCATTGGAAATGTTAGGCCTTGTTTACACCTAAAATCAGCTTCTGTCTCTCTGGAACTACCTCATTGTTGTTCGTGTCATGCTGTGAGTGAATGGTAAATGGACTGCACATATATATATATATATATATATATATATATATATATATATATATATATATATATATATATATATATAGCGCTTTTCTATCTGCATCAGATGCCCAAAGTGCTTTACAATAATGCTGCACATTCACCCCAATATCAGAGTGAGGCAGAGGAGACTTTGAAATCCTATTTGAGCGACTGAGATGTTCACATTGAAACAGATTTGCAAAAATGTGATTTGAAGCACGTTTCAAACCACCTCCATTTGTGGTTCGAATCCTCTTTGGAAAAATCAGATCTCGTGTGGCGCTGTCCAGACTACCAAAAAAATCAAGCGCGCTACAATTTGGATATGATAAAAATCTGATTTCGAGTGGTAAAGATGCATCACTTTAGATGAGTGATGCTGTTGGAATGTTTTGGAGACGTTCCCATAGACTGATGGAGATAATGCATTCAGGTTCAGCAGCATAAAGTAGTAGCAGCTTGCTGTAAGCCATGCATGCTTTCAGTCAGTTTTCTGCACAATTGCCACAAAGTGTCCCACCACCCCACCCCTAGTCAGGTTTTGATCCGTGCTCATTGGTGCATTCTGAGACTGAGCTTGTAGCGATCAGAAACACAGACTACGTTTACATGCCATTAATATTCGGGTTAAGGTCAATATTCCGGTTTCTGAATCATTAGGAATAACCCGTTTACATGCTTAAGCAGACAGAGTTACTCCTGTATACAAGGTCATTGGTATCGTTTGGAATATCCCCATCTAAACAGCGACGCACGTCTTCCACCGGTGCTTAATTTGGTCTGGCATTCGTGCAAATCCTGCTTCATGTAAAACCCCTCACTACCCGCTTTATACACTTTTCTCAAACAGGCATTAACATGTTCTCACTTTTCTCTCCTGTGTAAACACTCTGTTTTTTCTTCTGGGTGAGAAGATTATAAATAGACACACGCAGAACACAATGCGCATGCTGTCCCTTCACTCACTGTATCCGGGAGTACGGATGCGGGACCTGCAAAGAATCCAAGTCATGGCCACGGAGCTCTGCGGCTGCGGTATACCAAGACCCTGCGGCACTGTGGATTTTTTTTCCGCAAGAAATCTATCCTTGTGGGTTGCCTCCATATCAAAACACCGAGCATATTCTCTGGACCTGTTGCCACAGTTGGCACAGCTCCACACAGCAGAGAGGGGGGCGGTGTGAGTGGCCCGCTGCGGCGTTTACCGAGCCCGCAGACTTAGTAAGCGCATCGGAGGCAGCGCAATCGCGGTGACCGGTGCCGCGACCGACCTGCCTGATAAGGACGCAGAACACAATGCTCTGTTTATCTCTACTTCTGTGGTGTCTGGTGGGTTGCGCTCGCCGCATACAAGTAGTTGCCATACTTAAAAGACCAAGATTCGTTGCAGATAGGACATAGGTCACAGAACACAAAATAATGTTCCTTTCTATGGGGATATTCCGATGCTCATTTATATGACCTGATATTCTGGTTAGAAAAGGAGTAACCCAGGTGTCTTATTCGGGTTTTTAAAAACCGGAATATGAGCATATTCGGGTTTTTGTGGGTGTTTACATGGCAGTGCGCAACCGGGTTATTACTAATATTCCAGTTATGAAAGGGTTATTGGCTGCATGTATACGTAGTCACAGTCAGTTCTTCACATCTGTAGATGGGGTTGGTTCATTTGAGTTCAATCAATCAATTTTTTTTTTTTTATATAGCGCCAAATCACAACAAACAGTTGCCCCAAGGCGCTTTATATTGTAAGGCAAGGCCATACAATAATGATGTAAAACCCCAACGGTCAAAACGACCCCCTGTGAGCAAGCACTTGGCTACAGTGGGAAGGAAAAACTCCCTTTTAACAGGAAGAAACCTCCAGCAGAACCAGGCTCAGGGAGGGGCAGTCTTCTGCTGGGACTGGTTGGGGCTGAGGGAGAGAACCAGGAAAAAGATATGCTGTGGAGGGGAGCAGAGATCGATCACTAATGATTAAATGCAGAGTGGTGCATACAGAGCAAAAAGAGAAAGAAACAGTGCATCATGGGAACCCCCCAGCAGTCTACGTCTATAGCAGCATAACTAAGGGATGGTTCAGGGTCACCTGATCCAGCCCTAACTATAAGCTTTAGCAAAAAGGAAAGTTTTAAGCCTAATCTTAAAAGTAGAGAGGGTGTCTGTCTCCCTGATCTGAATTGGGAGCTGGTTCCACAGGAGAGGAGCCTGAAAGCTGAAGGCTCTGCCTCCCATTCTACTCTTACAAACCCTAGGAACTACAAGTAAGCCTGCAGTCTGAGAGCGAAGCGCTCTATTGGGGTGATATGGTACTACGAGGTCCCTAAGATAAGATGGGACCTGATTATTCAAAACCTTATAAGTAAGAAGAAGAATTTTAAATTCTATTCTAGAATTAACAGGAAGCCAATGAAGAGAGGCCAATATGGGTGAGATATGCTCTCTCCTTCTAGTCCCCGTCAGCACTCTAGCTGCAGCATTTTGAATTAACTGAAGGCTTTTTAGGGAACTTTTAGGACAACCTGATAATAATGAATTACAATAGTCCAGCCTAGAGGAAATAAATGCATGAATTAGTTTTTCAGCATCACTCTGAGACAAGACCGTTCTGATTTTAGAGATATTGCGTAAATGCAAAAAAGCAGTCCTACATATTTGTTTAATATGCGCTTTGAATGACATATCCTGATCAAAAATGACTCCAAGATTTCTCACAGTATTACTAGAGGTCAGGGTAATGCCATCCAGAGTAAGGATCTGGTTAGACACCATGTTTCTAAGATTTGTGGGGCCAAGTACAATAACTTCAGTTTTATCTGAGTTTAAAAGCAGGAAATTAGAGGTCATCCATGTCTTTATGTCTGTAAGACAATCCTGCAGTTTAGCTAATTGGTGTGTGTCCTCTGGCTTCATGGATAGATAAAGCTGGGTATCATCTGCGTAACAATGAAAATTTAAGCAATACCGTCTAATAATACTGCCTAAGGGAAGCATATATAAAGTGAATAAAATTGGTCCTAGCACAGAACCTTGTGGAACTCCATAATTAACTTTAGTCTGTGAAGAAGATTCCCCATTTACATGAACAAATTGTAATCTATTAGACAAATATGATTCAAACCACCGCAGCGCAGTGCCTTTAATACCTATGGCATGCTCTAATCTCTGTAATAAAATTTTATGGTCAACAGTATCAAAAGCAGCACTGAGGTCTAACAGAACAAGCACAGAGATGAGTCCACTGTCCGAGGCCATAAGAAGATCATTTGTAACCTTCACTAATGCTGTTTCTGTACTATGATGAATTCTAAAACCTGACTGAAACTCTTCAAATAGACCATTCCTCTGCAGATGATCAGTTAGCTGTTTTACAACTACCCTTTCAAGAATTTTTGAGAGAAAAGGAAGGTTGGAGATTGGCCTATAATTAGCTAAGATAGCTGGGTCGAGTGATGGCTTTTTAAGTAATGGTTTAATTACTGCCACCTTAAAAGCCTGTGGTACATAGCCAACTAACAAAGATAGATTGATCATATTTAAGATCGAAGCATTAAATAATGGTAGGGCTTCCTTGAGCAGCCTGGTAGGAATGGGGTCTAATAAACATGTTGATGGTTTGGATGAAGTAACTAATGAAAATAACTCAGACAGAACAATTGGAGAGAAAGAGTCTAACCAAATACCGGCATCACTGAAAGCAGCCAAAGATAACGATACGTCTTTGGGATGGTTATGAGTAATTTTTTCTCTAATAGTTAAAATTTTGTTAGCAAAGAAAGTCATGAACTCATTACTAGTTAAAGATAATGGAATACTCAGCTCAATAGAGCTCTGACTCTTTGTCAGCCTGGCTACAGTGCTGAAAAGAAACCTGGGGTTGTTCTTATTTTCTTCAATTAGTGATGAGTAGAAAGATGTCCTAGCTTTACGGAGGGCTTTTTTATAGAGCAACAGACTCTTTTTCCAGGCTAAGTGAAGATCTTCTAAATTAGTGAGACGCCATTTCCTCTCCAACTTACGGGTTATCTGCTTTAAGCTACGAGTTTGAGAGTTATACCATGGAGTCAGACACTTCTGATTTAAAGCTCTCTTTTTCAGAGGAGCTACAGCATTCAAAGTTGTCTTCAATGAGGATGTAAAACTATTGACGAGATACTCTATCTCCCTTACAGAGTTTAGGTAGCTACTCTGCACTGTGTTGTTATATGGCATTAGAGAACATAAAGAAGGAATCATATCCTTAAACCTAGTTACAGCGCTTTCTGAAAGACTTCTAGTGTAATGAAACTTATTCCCTACTGCTGGGTAGTCCATCAGAGTAAATGTAAATGTTATTAAAAAATGATCAGACAGAAGGGAGTTTTCAGGGAATACTGTTAAGTCTTCTATTTCCATACCATAAGTCAGAACAAGATCTAAGATATGATTAAAGTGGTGGGTGGACTCATTTACTTTTTGAGCAAAGCCAATAGAGTCTAATAATAGATTAAATGCAGTGTTGAGGCTGTCATTCTCAGCATCTGTGTGGATGTTAAAATCGCCCACTATAATTATCTTATCTGAGCTAAGCACTAAGTCAGACAAAAGGTCTGAAAATTCACAGAGAAACTCACAGTAACGACCAGGTGGACGATAGATAATAACAAATAAAACTGGTTTTTTGGGACTTCCAATTTGGATGGACAAGACTAAGAGACAAGCTTTCAAATGAATTAAGCTCTGTCTGGGTTTTTGATTAATTAATAAGCTGGAATGGAAGATTGCTGCTAATCCACCGCCCCGGCCCGTGCTACGAGCATTCTGACAGTTAGTGTGACTCGGGGGTGTTGACTCATTTAAACTAACATATTCATCCTGCTGTAACCAGGTTTCTGTTAGGCAGAATAAATCAATATGTTGATCAATTATTATATCATTTACCAACAGGGACTTAGAAGAGAGAGACCTAATGTTGAATAGACCACATTTAACTGTTTTAGTCTGTGGTGCAGTTGAAGGTGCTATATTATTTTTTCTTTTTGAATTTTTATGCTTAAATAGATTTTTGCTGGTTATTGGTGGTTTGGGAGCAGGCACCGTCTCTGCGGGGATGGGGTAATGAGGGGATGGCAGGGGGAGAGAAGCTGCAGAGAGGTGTGTAAGACTACAACTCTGCTTCCTGGTCCCAACCCTGGATAGTCACGGTTTGGAGGATTTAAGAAAATTAGCCAGATTTCTAGAAATGAGAGCTGCTCCATCCAAAGTGGGATGGATGCCGTCTCTCCTAACAAGACCAGGTTTTCCCCAGAAGCTTTGCCAATTATCTATGAAGCCCACCTCATTTTTTGGACACCACTCAGACAGCCAGCAATTCAAGGAGAACATGCGGCTAAACATGTCACTCCCGGTCTGATTGGGGAGGGGCCCAGAGAAAACTACAGAGTCCGACATTGTTTTTGCAAAGTTACACACCGATTTAATGTTAATTTTAGTGACCTCCGATTGGCGTAACCGGGTGTCATTACTGCCGACGTGAATTACAATCTTACCAAATTTACGCTTAGCCTTAACCAGCAGTTTCAAATTTCCTTCAATGTCGCCTGCTCTGGCCCCCGGAAGACAATTGACTATGGTTGCTGGTGTCGCTAACTTCACATTTCTCAAAACAGAGTCGCCAATAAGCAGAGTTTGATCCTCGGCGGGTGTGTCGTCGAGTGGGGAAAAACGGTTAGAAATGTGAACGGGTTGGTGGTGTACACGGGGCTTCTGTTTAGGGCTACGCTTCCTCCTCACAGTCACCCAGTCAGCCTGCTTTCCCGGCTGCTCGGGATCTGCCAGAGGGAAACTAACGGCGGCTAAGCTACCTTGGTCCGCACCGACTACAGGGGCCTGGCTAGCTGTAGAATTTTCCACGGTGCGGAGCCGAGTCTCCAATTCGCCCAGCCTGGCCTCCAAAGCTACGAATAATCTACACTTATTACAAGTACCATTACTGCTAAAGGAGGCCGAGGAATAACTAAACATTTCACACCCAGAGCAGAAAAGTGCGGGAGAGACAGGAGAAGCCGCCATGCTAAATCGGCTAAGAGCTAGTAGCTACGCTAAGCTAGCGGATTCCTAAAAACACGCAAAGTGAATAATGTGTAAATAATTTAGAGGTGATTCAGCAGAATGAGTGCTTTAGTTAAGGCACGTAAAGATTACACTGGGAAACAAATCGTAATCTAGATAACTAGATCAATCTAACTGCGCAGATTAAACAGCTAACAGATACAGAAAAACACCGCTGTGCTCCGGAACAGGAAGTGATACAATACCGCAGTGAGAGCCAACCACCAGAGTTGAGCGTTAGTTTTTGTCACGTCAACACGTTTACTTGCAAAGGAGGGTGAACTGGACCGTGCCGTTGAGTCAGCCAGGTGGTGTTGCAAGTGTGTTATTTTTGAGAAGAAGGCATTTCTCATAATTCCCAGTGAAGGAATTATGAGAAAGATATGATTTTTAGTGTCAACAGAGAGCTGCTTTACTTGATAAGATAGCTTTCTTTTCAGTACACACATTAATAGTAATAGTGGGTGTGCCAGTGGCTGAATAATGCATCATGTGTCTGGTAGGTTGCTGGGTCTGACCAGTAAATGGTCTACAAACACCAAACTTACCCCTGAACCAGGCACATCAGCTAAATGCTGGTGAAAGCTCTGAGTAACCTTGTTAACAGAGTGAAACCAGAATCTAAGGCTAGACCTTACTTGTGTGAAGCGCCTTGAGGCAGCTTTTGATGTGATTTTGCACTGTATGAACAAAAATAAATTAAATTAAACCTAAGCTCATCTAACAATCAATTCAGCCATAGTTGGAACTAATGCGAGGACGCTCATCATTTAGGATAGCGATGCTTCAAAATTAATGAGTGATTAGAACCAGCTGATGTATTTGTATCCAAAATGTTAACACCTCAAGCCAGTTGCAGCTCAGTAGTTTCCCAATAAGTTCTTAATTTGAAATGTGTCCAAGACATGCAGAAATATTTTACAGGGAGATTCTGAAAGCTTTTAACATGGATGTTAAAATCCTCAATAGTTAAGATCTTAGCAGTGTGAATCACCAAATCTGATCAATCAATAATTCATCTAAAAATGTGGAATAGGGCCCATGGTGCCTGTTTTTAATACAACGTAATATGATGTCTGACGTCTGATTGTAACGTTTTGTGGCAGTTATAATTTTTTGGGGGTTTAAATTAAACGATCAATATGTGCTTTAGACCCTCCGCTTTAATTCATGTAATTAGGGATGTCCCGATCCGATCACGTGATCAGAAATCGGGCCCAATCACATGGTTTCAGACTCGATCAAAATCGGACGTTGCATCCCGATCAGCAATCCGATATAGATCTTATCCTCATTATTTTGATCAGCGCTATTTCAAGCTCATTATTGCAGATTAATGGGCCTTTCACACGTCAGAGGCATCAAGAATCGGTGTAAAAAGCATTATTTTCAATAAGACGCGTTGCTTTTTAGAGGCATCAGCTCATTTAGCATGAGCTAAAGCGATGCTTCTGACGGGAGCGCGGATTGCCGCTTGTCGGCAGGCTGACGCGGTCAAAGTTCAACCCAATCCAACTTTCGACGCTCTGAGCTGTGACGTAGCTTCACGCTGTCCAATAGGAACGACGCGTCGGGCCAAAACACGGAAGACTAGTGGCAGAAACCACTGATCTGCTCGTTTATAGAGCAGGTTCTGAAGAAAAATCCTTGGAAATGTTTTTTTTTTGTTGTTGTTGTTGTTTGTTACCTCAAAATTTAGATTACTATTTAAAAAAGTTTAGAACACTTGTAATTAAAATAGCTAAATCAATAAATGGTTCTTTAGAAACCTTTCATTTGTAAATTAAAACCACCTGTTATTTCAGATTAGATAATTTCTTGTTTAACATAAGGAACCTTGGACATTTATTTTTAGACAAATAAAATAACATGGAAATTTGTACAATTTTTTAAGTCTGGTAGGTTACTTGATTGTTCAAGCTACCTCAAGGAGAAGTGCACTGTTTAAGTGATAAATAATAAAATAAGGTGATTTAAAATGAAAATATTATACGAGGTCTATTAGAAAAGTATCCGACCTTATTTTTTTCAAACACTATATGGATTTGAATCATGTGTGATTGCTTCAGACAAGCTTGAACCCTCGTGCGCATGCGTGAGTTTTTTTCACGCCTGTCGGTTGCGTCATTCGCCTGTGGGCAGGCTTTGAGTGAGCACTGGTCCACCCCTCCCGTCGGAATTCCTTTGTCTGAGAACTTCCTGAGAGACTGGCGCTTTGCTTGATCAAAATTTTTTCAGAAACTGTAAGGCACATCCAAGTGGACACCATTCGAGAAATTCAGACGGTTTTCGGTGAAAATTTTAACGGCTGATGAGAGATTAAGGAGTGTTACTATCGCTTTAAGGACAGCCCATGGCGCCGGATGGCGCGCCACGCCCCGAGCCGCCGTCGTCAGCCTGTTTTGAGCTGAAAACTTCCAAATTTAAGCCTCTGTTGACCCAGGACGTCGTGAGAGAGCAGAGAAGTTTCAGAAGAGGTCGGTATCAGCAGTTTATACGGACATTCCACTGTTAAAGGAGATTTTGTAATGAAAGACGTGCGGACGGATTTGCGCGTCGGCACGCAGCCGCTCATCGCACAGCGCCACCGCAAAACACCACCGTTGGAAGTCTCACAGGACAAGTTTGAACATGCCCAGCTGTTAAACAATTTCTCGGATAATAACTCGACTGAAAGCCATCGAAAACCACCTGAATCTTACGACTGGTTATCAACACGGAGGTGTTTTTTTGTGGCGCCATGCGATGAGCGGCTGCGTGCCGACGCGCGAATCCATCCTCATGTCTTTCATTACAAAATCTCCTTTAACAGTGGAAGGTTAGAGCACGCAGATAAGTCATGTAAGAGCTAATCAGTTTCGCACCAGAAGCTACAACTTTCCAATGCGACAGAGAGTAAAATAGTCTTTTAAGAGAAATACAGGTCAAATAGCCTTTTCTCATCATGCACCCACCCTGTGGAACAGTCCTCCTGTGACCGTGAGGCAGTCAGAGTCCGTGGACATTTTTAAGTCAAGACTGAAAACCTATTTTTATTCTTTCTCATGAATACTTTTTATTTTTTATCTGTTTTTATTCTTTTACTTCTGTTTTTAATTATGTATTTGAATTTTTTTTTATTCATTTTTAATTTTATGTTGAATTGTTCCATGTAAGGCGCCTTGAGATGGCTTTTGCTGTGATTTAGTGCATTATAAGCTAATTAAAATAAATTGAATTGAAAGAGTCCACGCTGATCTGAAAATAGACTTACTGCACATTTCAAGCGAAGCAGTGTGTTTGCCTGTTTTTTATAAAAACACACGGTTTGGTCCGCTGGCTGTGCTCTGCTCTACGTGCACTTTAAGTCAAGTTTTTTTCAAAAAACACCTTTATTCAGTTTTCATTGACAGGGTGCAGAGTGGATTCATCAGTGTGGTTTTTGTGGAAAAGCTGCTCCAGAGCTCAGTTTTTCACAGTCTGTGTTCACGTTCACGTGCAGTCTGACTGACTGAGGATTACACCGACTGCCTGCGCTTACGGTCTGGTGTCAGGGGAGTGCTCCTGACACAGAGAAAGATCCAAAACTTGTAAAGATGTGGAAAAAAAATAATTACCCAGGAAAACAGAAAGAGATGCACTAAATTTGACAGTCTGTGTGATGGTGCAGTGACATTGTGCCATTGCTTAGTAGTCCAGCAGTTAAGGGATAGAATCGTGCACTTTTTTACAAAAGCGCCAGTCTTTGTCCAGGGACTCTTTAGGTTATATTAAGTCATGTCAAAGTGGGAGACATTTGATTTTAGCCCTGTATCCTGCTTTTTTTAAAAGGGTGTTTGCATGGTTTTAAACTCAGATAAAACTGAAGTTATTGTACTTGGCCCCACAAATCTTAGAAACATGGTGTCTAACCAGATCCTTACTCTGGATGGCATTACCCTGACCTCTAGTAATACTGTGAGAAATCTTGGAGTCATTTTCGATCAGGATATGTCATTCAAAGCGCATATTAAACAAATATGTAGGACTGCTTTTTTGCATTTACGCAATATCTCTAAAATCAGAAAGGTCTAAAAACTAATTCATGCATTTATTTCCTCTAGGCTGGACTGTTGTAATTCATTATTATCAGGTTGTCCTAAAAGTTCCCTAAAAAGCCTTCAGTTAATTCAAAATGCTGCAGCTAGAGTACTAACGGGGACTAGAAGGAGAGAGCATATCTCACCCATATTGGCCTCTCTTCATTGGCTTCCTGTTAATTCTAGAATAGAATTTAAAATTCTTCTTCTTACTTATAAGGTTTTGAATAATCAGGTCCCATCTTATCTTAGGGATCTCGTAGTACCATATCACCCCAATAGAGCGCTTCGCTCTCAGACTGCAGGCTTACTTGTAGTTCCTAGGGTTTGTAAGAGTAGAATGGGAGGCAGAGCCTTCAGCTTTCAGGCTCCTCTCCTGTGGAACCAGCTCCCAATTCAGATCAGGGAGATAGACACCCTCTCTACTTTTAAGATTAGGCTTAAAACTTTCCTTTTTGCTAAAGCTTATAGTTAGGGCTGGATCGGGTGACCCTGAACCATCCCTTAGTTATGCTGCTATAGATGTAGACTGCTGGGGGGTTCCCATGATGCACTGTTTCTTTCTCTTTTTGCTCTGTATGCACCACTCTGCATTTAATCATTAGTGATCGATCTCTGCTCCCCTCCACAGCATGTCTTTTTCCTGGTTCTCTCCCTCAGCCCCAACCAGTCCCAGCAGAAGACTGCCCCTCCCTGAGCCTGGTTCTGCTGGAGGTTTCTTCCTTTTAAAAGGGAGTTTTTCCTTCCCACTGTAGCCAAGTGCTTGCTCACAGGGGGTCGTTTGACCGTTGGGGTTTTACATAATTATTGTATGGCCTTGCCTTACAATATAAAGCGCCTTGGGGCAACTGTTTGTTGTGATTTGGCGCTATATAAAAAATTGATTGATTGATGGTTATAATACAGTGTATATTTTGCTATTCATATGACAATACAATCATATGGTTATTATGTAGGGGGCCAGTGATCAAGATTGGTCATTGTTAAGCTGTAGAGAATGGCTACTGCAACTAGTGCAAAGCTATACTGAGCTTATGTGATCATGTATCGTCCGTCGTGCGGCGTCATACGTCGTCGTACATCCTTATACATTAGCAGGGTGGTATGTTTCAAAATGGAAAGAGGTACAGGACTCATTTCAGGCCTGTAGGAATGTTTAACAGGCCTCTACCTCTGAGACATAAAATTAGGTCACTGTGATCTTCCTAGCATGAAAGCTGTAGAGAGTAGTTCATTAAAAATATTCATGAAACATTTGTGCATATCTAGGAAGTTTGCCAACCAGGTATTTACAATGTTTTCAGTTAAGAAATATGGTGTTAATCGTCTTAATACCAATAACATAAGATAATGACAACAACAGTAATAATGATTATGGCCATAAAAACAAAATTGATTTCTTGTAATTAATAAAAAAGCATTTCTTTCCGTTCAAACACTGTTGTTACTTTAGAGTGTAAATATGTTAGAGTGCATGAGTAGCATCTTTCCTTTGCCCTATGCTCGCAAACAGCTATATTGCATAGGTATATTGATATTCACAATGAGTTAGACAATATTTAGTCACTTTCCCTAGATTAACGCTTTTTCTAAGAGTGTAAGCACACTGAAGTACATTCAAAGCATCCCTACTTAGCCTTAATACATTTTTCATAACCTTCAAGTTTATATTATGAACTTAAAAAGGCACTTGGATAAGAGTTTGTCATGAATTATATGCTGTAGAAGGCTGAAAATGGTTATTCTCTTAAACCCAAGTTTTTAGAGTGTAGACCTTTATGGATTCAGTGTCTCCCGATCTTATATTCTTCAGGACACTATAAAGTACCTCTGATAAAGTTTTGGCGCTTTTGTATAAAAGTGCATGATTCCCCTAAAATTTGTCCCTTAGCCGCCGGACTATAGGGAGAGTCCTGGACTATTGATGTTGCTTAAAATCCCAAAACAACTTTTTATCCGAGTACTCGATTAATCAATTAAATAATTGCTAGCATACTTGATTTAAAAAATATTCTGTAGCTGCAGCCCTACACGCACATCACCATGTAAACACTACAGTTTGTCACAGAGCATCACAGCAAAGGTTTAGCTCCTTTTAAAATAGGGCTGGGGTGACTCGTCGATTATATGAATGCAGAAATTTCTGTAGCGTGCGTCTCAAGGAGGGAGTAATATGCCTGCTCACTGAGAGGAAGAACTCCACAGAAGAGCAAGCTGAAGTGAAGAAACCTCCCCCGCGATCATCTAAAGTGTGGAAGCCGTACTGAATCCCCTTATTAAACAGGCAGGGGCTAAATTATTAAAGAGAATCGTACTGGAAGACGGTGCTACCCGCCCCCGGTGGGTGCGTGTATGTGAGCTGTGTTTCAGCTTTGTTCCTCTCAACCTGTGTGTGTGGATCAGCTGTGTATTGCTTTGTTCTTCTCTAATTAAGTCTATTAATTGAGTAGTAATAGATTAATAAAAAAAATAGACAGATTAATCTATGAAAAAATAATCATTAAGTCTTAGTTTTGTTTTGTTTTTTTTTTTGTTGTTTTTTTAAGACTCAGCCTTTTCCTGGTGATAAGCTACTGTATAAATTTTGCCTCTCTTTTATGATGTTGATTTTGGAGCAGTGGCTTCCTTTGTGGTCGTTGACCTTTTAGACTGTGGTAACAGAGAGCTGTCTTAAAGATTGATGATGTCACATTTCTATCCGATTCTTTCATGGTGATCCTGAGGCTCACCTTGACCTTTCGGGCAAAATGTTCATTAATTCCTTGGTGTTAGTTTGGTGGTTCCGTAATGTGGCGACTCCAGTATATGCTCAGAATCAGAATCACCTTTATTGTCATTGCACAGTAAAACAGCCTCCTCAAAAAACAATGCTCGCACTTACACATAACTTACCCTCACCCACCCTCACATCCACACCCACCCAGACACACACCTCAGTGTGTGTGTGTGTGTGTGGCTCCGTGATGGGACCTGACTTGTTCATTTGGGCCTCTTTCCCAGGTGTCCAATCCTTTGCTTCTTAAATTTTTGTTCAGTGAATTGTGCAGTTTCTTGTCTTATCATGATCCATTGTTTCCATGTTACGAGGTCTGTCCAAAAAGTATTGTACCTTTTTATTTTTTGCAAAAACCATATGGATTTGAATCACGTGTGATTGTATCAGCCACGCTTGTCTCTCGTGTCCGACTGAGAATCCGAGATCGATTTGGAGCTCGTGGAGCTTGGAGGAACTCCACCAAATCGTGGAGTTCCTCCGCTCCTCTTTCCATGACAAAAACTCCTGTAACAGTGGAATGTGTCGTTCATTTCTAAACTGGATGCTGTCTTGATCCGGTATGTCGTCTGACTAGCACAGGAATTGCGGAAGACGTGGACATCAGCACTTTTTCGGCACATTGAGACAGACGTAGGGAGGAACTCCGTGTGTCGCGGCAGAGCCGCATGGCGCAAAGCACCGCCGTGATGAAGCCTCACAGGACATGTTGGGGCATGTCCAGCTCATGCACAAATTCTCGGATACTCACACGACTGAAAAGAAACCGGAACCCGTCCGAAAGCCACCTGAAAGCCGTCCTGTGAGACCAACACGGAGGTGGTTTTGTCCCACGCCATGAGCAGCATGGTGGCGCAATCCTCCGCTTCTCTTTCCATGAAAAAAAAAAACTCCTGTAACAGTAGAATGTGCCGAAAAAGTGCTGATGTCCACGCCTTCTGCCTTTTTTGTGAAAGTTAGACGACGTCCCGGATCAACAAAGCCTTCACGTTGGAAATGATCTGGTTGTTTCAGCGGGGTTTGAGCCTGTCGATCAGCGCTCTCAGACGCTGTGGGCAGTCTTTAAACCGGCTGGAGCACTCCATAATCTGTGTAATCCCCATAAAATCGTCGCTGAAAGCCATGTAAATTTTCTGAATGGTGTCCAGCTGGAGGTCTCTCACAGTTTCTGGAAACATTTGATGCAGCAAAGCTCCAAATCGTTCAGACATTTATTCTCAATAAAAATCCGACTGCTCACTCAAAGCCTGCTCTCAGGCGAGTGACGCAACCGACAGGCGTGAAAAAACTCACGCATGCGCACGAAGGTTCAAGCTTGGCTAATGCAATCACACGTGATTCAAATCCATATGGTTTTTGCAAAAAATAAAAAGGTGCAATACTTTTTGGACAGACCTTGTATGATTAAAAATTTGTCTTTGGAAGGCTGTGAGTAATCTTTTTTTTTAAAATAAAACAGAATACAATAATTTGCAAATCCTCTTCAACCTATATTCAATTGAATACACCACAGAAACAAGATATTAAATGTTCAAACTGATAAACTTTATTGTTTTTGTGTAAATATTTGCTCACTTTAAAATAGATGCCTGCAACACATTTCAAAAAAGCTGGGACAGTGGTATGTTTACCACTGTTACGTCACCTTTCCTTCTAACAACACTCTAAGTGTTTGGGAACTGAGGACACGAATTGTTGAAGCTTTGTAGGTGGAATTCTTTCCCATTCTTGCTTGATGTACAACTTCAGTTGTTCAACAGTCGTGTTGTGTTTTGCACTTCATAATGTGCCACACATTTTCAATGGGCGACAGGTCTGGACTGCAGGCAGGCCAGTCTAGTACCTGCACTCTTTTACTACGAAGCCACACTGTTGTAACACGTGCAGAATGTGGCTTGGCATTGTCTTGCTGAAATAAGCAGGGACGTCCCTGAAAAAGACGTTGCTTGGATGGCAGCATGTGTTGCCCCAAAACCTGGATGTACCCTTCAGAATTGTTGGTGCCATCACAGATGTGTAAGTTGCCCATGCCGTGGGCAACTTACACACCCCCATACCATCACTGATGCTGGCTTTTGAACTTTGCGCGGGTAACAATCTGGATGGTCTTTTTCCTCTTTTGTCCGGAGGACACGGCGTCCATAATTTCCAAAAACAATTTGAAATGTGGACTCATCAGACCACAGCACACTTTTCCACTTTGCGTCTGTCCATTTCAAATGAGCTCAGGCCCAGAGAAGGCGGTGGCATTTCTGGATGTTGTTGATGTATGGCTTTCGCTTTGCATGGTAGAGTTTTAACTTGCAGTTGTAGATGTAGCAACGAACTGTGTTAACTGACAATGGTTTTCTGAAGTGTTCTTGAGCCCACGCGGTAAGATCCTTTACACAATGATGTCATTTTTTAATGCAGTGCCGCCTGAGGGATCAAAGGTCACGGGCATTCAGTGTTAGTTTTCGGCCTTGCCGCTTACGTGTAGAAAGTTCTCCAGATTCTCTGAATCTTCTGATTATATTATGGACTGTAGATGACGGAATCCCAAAATTCCTTGCAATTGAACGTTGAGAATCATTGTTCTTAAACTGTTGGACTAATTTTTTTTCAGGCAGTTGTTCACAAAGTGGTGATCCTCGCCCCATCTTTGCTTGTGTACAGCTGAGCCTTTTGGGGATGCTCCTTTTATACTCAATCATGACACTCACCTGTTTCCAGTTAACCTGTTCACCTGTGGAATGTTCCAAACCGGTGTTCTTTGAGCATTCGACTTTCCCAGTCTTTTGTTGCCCCTGTCCCAGCTCTTTTGAAATGTGTTGCAGGCATCCATTTCAAAATGAGCAAATATTTGTACAAAAACAAAAAGTCTGTCAGTTTGAACAGGATTTGCAAATCATTGTATTCTGTTTTTATTTACATTTCACACAATGTCCCAACTTCATTGGAATTGGGGTTGTATGTGTGTGTATATATATATATATATATATATATACATACATATATATATACACACACATACATATATATATATATATATATATATATATATATATATATATATATATATATATATATATATATATATAATTGCGATGTTAATGCTGTTGTCCGTGTGCTGTGTGTCATGAAAAAAATACGCCCCCGGGCAGCTGCCTGCTTTGTCCCCATCAAAACAGCCTCTGTGCAGATCTGACTGTCACGTGACCCATGTGAGCTCTGTTTCACATGATGCGGTGTCTGTGTTGCAGCACGCTGTCCACAAGACATGCGTGTCAGGCAGGACACGTACGCGGAGCAGTTGGACACACCGGGCCAGCAAATGTGGACATGATCAGAGCACACTTCTTCTCATTCGTGTCATTTCATGACTGTATGTCTGTGACCATGGGTCATCACCAGAGGAACAGACAGATCATATTTGTGTTGCTCGCTTGATAAATGCGGTGTTTTTATATGATGTGTGATTTAAATTTTTTTTTTTTTTTTTGCACTACTTCCATGTCCTTCCTGATATGAGGCAGGTTCCCAAAGCTTTCAAAGGACAGCTCCATAACTCAGTGACAAAGTTTCTGACTGGATATCAGAGCTTTTGGAAGGCATGGGTTCAAGCCCATGGGTGGTATGTTTGTTTTCCACATAAGCAGCGCGATGTGGTCACACAGGTACCAGCTGGTTTTTAATTTTTATTTATTCCACATTAGCAGCGTGATACGGGTACTAACTGGTTTTTATTTTTTTATTTAACCACATCAGCAGCACGATGTGGTGCACCTCACATGGATCATGCATGCCTGCCCGTCAGCGCAATGTTTTGTGGTGCGCTAATTCGAACCTTTTCACACTGTTTCACTGTATTCGACCAAACTTCGCACTATGTGTGAAGGGGCCCTTAACCGGGTTAGTCCCATTGAGATCAAGATCTCTTTTACAAGGGAGACCCAGACAATTATAAAGTTTCCAATTCACCTAATCTGCTGATCATGTGTCTAAAATACTTCCAGCAGAAACTTCTTTCAGGCCTATTCTTCTAAATTCTAAGAGAAGCTCTTGCCTATTGGTAAGGGAATCGATAAAGAATCAGATAGATATAAGCAGAATTGATAATGGCATCGATATTGAAAAATCTTATCAATACCCATCCCTAGTCTCAGTGATGTGAGTTCAATGTGTGATAAGAGGGAAGAGAAGATGGTAGAAGAAAAGTTTTGGTTCAAAAGATCTACTGTGGAAGAAACTGTGAAAAGCAACATGATGATGGATGTTTGAAGTCATAGGAGGGCTCAAAGCTAACAGGGAATGTCAACAGCAATTTGCACGCTTTCATGCCACAATTTTAAACTGGGGTCGGGATGACACTTGGTGCCATTTGTCATTAGTACCATTAGTTGACAACTGCTCTGTAACAATAAATTAAAAATTAATAATGTCCAATCTAAGCAGTGAAACAACACACTGACTTGAATTTAAGAACAAGTTGAAAACTTGACATTAACACAGTCAGCTACGTGGATTTCTCAGGTACTGATTCCTCATTCTTCAGCTAACGCTCATTTCTAGAAAGTGGCTTTTAATTCCTCATACCTGTGCTGCAGATTCTCAGCCTCTTTTCTGGAAAATTTAATCCTTCCTTATTCTCTGAAATATATTCTTTCCTGGAAACATACGGAAACTGAGAGTCTAAGAGATTTTTTTTTTTTAGTAATTATTGCTCACATTTTGGGCATTGAAACAGATGCATTAAAATGTCTCTGTAAATTGAAAATTGCAGCCATAAAAATACTTAAAACATTACTTGAAAGGGATTATTTTTGTTTATGACTCACCTTTAAATTGTAGGAAAATTGTGCTATCTGAATTCTTCAAATACAACCCCTGGCAAAAATTATGGAATCACCGGCCTCAGAGGATGTTCATTCAGTTGTTTAATTTTGTAGAAAAAAAGCAGATCACAGACATGACACAAAACTAAAGTTATTTCAAATGGCAACTTTCTGGCTTTAAGAAACATTATAAGAAATCAGGAAAAAAAATTGTGGCAGTCAGTAACGGTTACTTTTTTAGACCAAGCAGAGGGAAAAAAATATGGAATCACTCAATTCTGAGGAAAAAATTATGGAATCATGAAAAACAAAAGAACGCTCCAACACATCACTAGTATTTTGTTGCACCACCTCTGGCTTTTATAACAGCTTGCAGTCTCTGAGGCATGGACTTAATGAGTGACAAACAGTACTCTTCATCAATCTGGCTCCAACTTTCTCTGATTGCTGTTGCCAGATCAGCGTTGCAGGTTGGAGCCTTGTCATGGACCATTTTCTTCAACTTCCACCAAAGATTTTCAATTGGATTAAGATCCAGACTATTTGCAGGCCATGACATTGACCCTATGTGTCTTTTTGCAAGGAATGTTTTCACAGTTTTTGCTCTATGGCAAGATGCATTATCTTGAAAAATGATTTCATCATCCCCAAACATCCTTTCAATTGATGGGATACGAAAAGTGTCCAAAATATCAACATAAACTTGTGCATTTATTGATGATGTAATGACAGCCATCTCCCCAGTGCCTTTACCTGACATGCAGCCCCATATCATCAATGACTGTGGAAATTTACATGTTCTCTTCAGGCAGTCATCTTTATAATCTCATTGGAATGGCATCAAACAAAGTTCCAGCATCATCACCTTGCCCAATGCAGATTCGACATTCATCACTGAATATGACTTTCATCCAGTCATCCACAGTCCACGATTGCTTTTCCTTAGCCCATTGTACTTTGTTTTTTTTCTGTTTAGGTGTAATGATGGCTTTCGTTTGTATGTAAATGTATGTTCGTATGTAAATCCCATTTCCTTTAGGCGGTTTCTTACAGTTCCGTCACAGACGTTGACTCCAGTTTCCTCCCATTCGTTCCTCATTTGTTTTGTTGTGCATGTTCGATTTTTGAGACATATTGCTTTAAGTTTTCTGTCTTGACGCTTTGATGTCTTCCTTGGTCTCCCAGTATGTTTGCCTTTAACAACCTTCCCATGTTGTTTGTATTTGGTCCAGAGTTTAGACACAGCTGACTGTGAACAACCAACATCTTTTGCAACATTGCGTGATGATTTACCCTCTTTTAAGAGTTTGATAATCCTCTCCTTTGTTTCAATTGACATCTTTCGTGTTGGAGCCATGATTCATGTCAGTCCACTTGGTGCAACAGCTCTCCAAGGTGTGATCACTCCTTTTTAGATGCAGACTAACGAGCAGATCTGATTTGATGCAGGTGTTAGTTTTGGGGATGAAAATTACAGGATGATTCTATAATTATTCCTCAGAATTGAGTGAGTCCATATTTTTTTCCCCTCTGCTTGGTCTAAAAAAGTAACCGTTACTGACTGCCACAGTTATTTTTTCTGATTTCTTATAGTGTTTCTTAAAGCCAGTTGCCATTTGAAATGACTTTAGTTTTGTGTCATGTCTGTGATCTGCTTTTTTCTACAAAATTAAACAACTGAATGAACATCCTCCGAGGCCGGTGATTCCATAATTTTTGCCAGGGGTTGTAGTCATCCCAGCCCTAATTTAGAAAACACCTTGAAGCCGTGGGGTTTGTGGAGCACGTAGCTCAGTGGATAGGAGCTGGCCCTGCCAATATATAGACCTGGGTTCAAAATCTGCTCATGCTACCTGGTGTCCTTGGACAAAACAATCTACATTGTGTTAGTCCACCCAGCTGTAAATGGGTACTGGCCTCGGATGGGGAAGTAACCCTGCGTCGGCCTGGCGTACTGTCATAGACTCTCAAACACTAGACGCTACAGAATCCAGAGATGATCACTGGCGCCAGCAGGCCTCAGAGCCTGTGTAAGACTTTACTTCATGGGATTTGAATCAAAGTCAGACACACATCTGTCAGAAAAGGACTTGGTGTGTATTTGAAATGAAGCAGAGTGTAGATGTGCTGCCTGTGAGATAGTGAGTGTTAAATAAGACTGATGTGTTGCTTACACTAAAAAGATAATTATGCCTTTATGACAGGAATATATCAAAATATAAATACATTTGTGTCTGAAAAGTTAGTTAATGAGCTATCACATATCAGATTGTTTTTTTTATTGTTGTTCTGTCTGAAATGGAAGGATTGTCACCCCCCCAACCTCCTATTTTTTGTTAGTTCTCTCTCTCTCTCCACACATTAAAAAAATGGCTTGCTGGTTAGAAGAATGATGAGTTGCGCAGTAGATAAGAAGGCACACTTGGAACCTGCGTGGAATCTAATAAAGGCAAACCAAATTTCAGACATTTTATATACAGTGAGGAAAATAAGTATTTGAACACCCTGCGATTTTGCAAGTTCTCCCACTTAGAAATCATGGAGGAGTCTGAAATTTTCATCCTGGGTGCATGTCCACTGTGACAGACATAATCTAAAAAAAAAAAATCAGGAAATCACAATGTATGATTTTTTTAAAAATTTATTTGTATGTCACTGCTGCAAATAAGTATTTGAACACCTGTGAAAATCAATGTTAATATTTGGTACAGTAGCCTTTGTTTGCAATTACAGAGGTCAAACGTTTCCTGTAGTTTTTCACCAGGTTTGCACACACTGCAGCAGGGATTTTGGTCCACGCTTCCACATGGATCTTCTCCAAATCTTTCAGGTTTGGAGTTTTAGCTCCCTCCAAAGATTTTCTATTGAGTTCAGGTCTGGAGACTGGCCAGGCCACTCCAGGACCTTCTAATGCTTCTTACAGAGCCCCTCCTTAGTTGCCCTGGCTGTGTGTTTGGGATCATTGTCATGCTGGAAGACCCAACCATGACCCATCTTCAGTGCTCTTACTGAGGGAAGGAGTTTGTTTGCCAGAATCTCGCAATACATGACCCCCATCCATCCTCCCTTCAATATGGTGCAGTCGTCCTGTCCCCTTTGCAGAAGAGCACCCCCAGAGTATGATGTTTCCACCCCCATGCTTCACGGTTGGGATGGTTTTCTTGGGGTTGTTCTCATCCTCTAAACATGGTAAGTGGAGTTGATTCCAAAAAGCTCTATTCTGGTCTCATCTGACCACATGACCTTCTCCCATGCCTCCTCTGGATCATCCAGATGGTCACTGGTGAACTTGCTGCCCTGTAGGATTTTAAACCATGACAGCATCATGTGTTACTAATGTAATCTTTGACTGTGGTCCCAGCTCTCTTCAGGCCATTGACCAGGTCCTCCTGTGTAGTTCTGAGCTTTCTCAGAATCATCCTTACCCCACAAAGTGAGATCTTGCATGGAATCTCAGACCGAGGGAGATTGACAGTCATCTTGTGTTTCTTCCACTTTCTAATAAATAATCGTAACAGTTGTTGTCTTCTACCAAGCTGCTTGCCTGTTGTCCTGTAGTCCATCCCAGCCTTGTGCAGGTCTACAGTTTTGTCCCTGGTGTCCTTAGACAGCTCTTTGGTCTTGGCTATGGTGGACAGGTTGCAGTGTGATTGAGTGTGTGAACAGGTGTCTTTTATACAGGTAACAAGTTCAAACAGGTGCAATTAATACAGGTAAAGAGTGCAGAATAAGAGGGCTTCTTAAAGAAAAATTAACAGGTCTGTGTGAGCCAGAATTCTTGCTGGTTGGTAGGTGTTCAAATACTTATTTGCAGCAGTAACATACAAATAAATTATTAAAAAAATCATACATTATGATTTTCTGATTTTTCTTTTTAGATTATGTCTCTCACAGTGGACATGCACCTAAGTAACAACCTGAATTTCTGGCAGATTTACATAAAACAAACACAATAACAACATCTAAAAACCCAGATAATATATTCACGAGAGTTTTAGGCACAATATACAGAGTTTTATATTGCGATGTTAATGCTGTTGTCTGTGTGCAGCCTGATCAGAGCATCTCATGCATTTCTCAATGTTAATGACATCTCGCAGTGCCACGACCTCTTCAAAGTTTTGTGAGATTTTGTGGGATTTGAAACCTCAATAGGGTGAATAGGCCATCATGCTTCAGCCCCAGTCACTCTATCAAGGAAACGTAGGAGGAAGTGATTCTATATGTTCGTGTTTGTGTTTCTCCAACAAAAGTAATTTTCCCATCCACGAAATGTGTATCTTGTCAAATGATGCCAGCAAAGTCCATCCAAAAGTTTTGGCGTGCTCAAAACTTTGAACTGATATCAGGCGGAGAACTTGCCGCTGCTTGTGCATTTTTTTGTTGTTGTTGTTTTGGTTTTTTTTCCGTTTTGTACTCTACATGTAATTTATTTTTCCTGTTGTTGCCAGACTGTTAATTCTGGTGTTCTGATTGGGTAGAAAGCGCACTCTATTTTCAGCATCAATCTTATGCTGTCATGCACAAGCAAGAAATGTAACGCCAAAATAAAAATTTCTCCCATTAATTTTCTGTTGATGACAAGATCAGACCAGACCACAGTGCATTGTTTCATAATGAAAGGAGAGGGGTTTAAGGTGTACACCCGAAACTGCTGTTAGCATCTGCTGACAACTAGGAACTGTTATGACCATAGTTGTACAAAGGTATTTATTTAAAAACCATGTAATTTCAGTGGTGTTAGGCTTGAGTCTGTTCCTCTTGTCTCTAGTTTTGGTGAAGACTCTCTCACATGGCGCAAAAGTTGCTGGCATATGAAGACAGATTTTGTCAAGCTTGTAAAGAGTTGGATAAACAGCTGCCTCCATCCTCCCTATCTCTACTTGCAAATTGACTGCAGAAAATGGTTCTGGGGAGCATTAGCATAGCTAAAACCCTTCAGCTTCTGGTGGGCTTTTCCTCCCAGATCCCCCTACCAGGGACCATTTTAAACATTTTTCTTTATTTGCCTCTCAAATACCTGTAGATGAGATTGCTGAAATACTTCGCAAAAAGGAAGGAGGTTGGACGTAGAGAGGGGAAGAATCAAGCAGAGTTTCCCTTATATTATTAATTCAGGAGTAAATAAGGACTTTTTTTAAATTAGGGTTGGGGTTAGCAGAAATTTTTTGTGCGCTATGCACGCACAGAGTCTCACTCCAGCCAAAGTCCCAAAGTTGCAACCCTGCTGCTCTCTCTCGCTGTCTTTCACTCACTCTCTCTGTCTCTCTCTCTCTCTCTTTTGCTCGCTCGCTCAGGGATGCTGCCATCGAGGAAACATGACGTCATGCTTCTGGAGCCCCAAACTCTGCTCAAATGCAGCATATTTGTCTATAAACTGGGAAAATAATTCTGCTCAGCATAGAACTCCAACTGTTACGTCATCTGTCTATTAGCAGGGTGCTAACCAGGGCTATTTAGCAGAGTAATGGGGATGGAAAAATCACCTTAAAAGGCCGGGGGTCCAGGAGCCGCTTAGGCGGTACCCCAGTCGGGAGCACAAGTGGATTAAACCCAACTCAAACCTTTGCAATATGGGCTTTAAAAAGGGCCTTCTGTGTCCGTCTAAATATGCCAAATAGTTCTGGAATTAACAATTTGACCATGATATTTTTACCTTTTACATACGTTTCCAAAATATTGGACAATTGGGTACTTAAGCTCACAATAACACCCAAATCATGAGCTCACAGAAACATTTATGAAACTAAAACAATTACATGTACATTTCTGTCATACTCATACTCATAGGTTTGATTAATGAATGCTCAGACAGTAATGT
Source organism: Thalassophryne amazonica (assembly GCF_902500255.1). Taxonomy (NCBI): domain Eukaryota; kingdom Metazoa; phylum Chordata; class Actinopteri; order Batrachoidiformes; family Batrachoididae; genus Thalassophryne; species Thalassophryne amazonica. Next base: position 134,849,869 of record NC_047106.1, read on the forward strand.
CAATTCTTCTTTTATTCATCTTGGCCCAGTTGTTGCAAGCTGAGTCAAAGCTGAATGTTGCTGCCTCATATCCTTCAATAGCAATGGGTTTCTTCTTTCAGTCTGTTTGGGGGGGGGGGGGGGGGGTGTTCTTGACCCTCTTCATAGAGGAAAAGCATCTTTCATACTCTGAAGATATAAACTACTGGAAACCTCAGCTTTGGGCTGACAGTCTTATTGCAGTGCATGTGTATTGAGGCACTACAAGTAAATGCATTTAATACGTTTTGTTTCAAGATGCTAATTATACTGTCTATAGTCTAAATTTCTTCAAGTCAATAGTATATGAACACCAGATATATTCATAGCACGGTAAACTAAAAATGATCATATATGAAAGTAAATCCTTTTGGCTGATCCCTTGTGTTCACTCCGGATCACCAGAGCAGATCCAAGGTGGATGTGCTTGTTGATTTGGCACAAGTTTTATGCCAGATGCCCTTCCAGACGCAACTCCACATTACATAGAGAAATGTGGCAGGGGTGGGGTTTGAACCAAGAACCTTATGCACTGAAACCACATGCACTAACCATAATGACTTTATTATCAGTAATTATTCAAACAAGTAAACTGCCCATAAGGGCAAGGAATACGACTGTTTTTGCCTGTCAGCCCATCTTATTTTTTTGCCAAAAGGCAACTTCTCAAATGAGTAAGTGGTCAAAACCTTGCCACACATTTGAGCAGCTTTTGTTGCCATCGAGCAGTGGATGTGAGCATTTCATGGCTTCTGTTACATTTCCTATTTGAAACCCAAAATTCAGTAAAAAAAAAAAAAATATATATATATATTTTACAGTTGAAAAGCTTTGTGTTTGCTCAGCAGGAAAACAGCCAACGTCTGTCTTTTCTCTTGAAGTCTATAAAAGTAAGGCTATAAAAACAGTACTTAATTCTTTCACCAAAATGTCAAATCTAGGATTTCATCTTAGATACACCTTCTGGCAAATTGTAGCTGAACTTTCAGGTCTCCTTTTAAAGAAAATCCTCATATAAAATCAACAATAATGATAATAAGATTAAAGCAAACAGCGCTCTGGTATCAGATCGGAAAAGTATTGGTATTGGCAGATATCCAAATTCAGGTTTCGGTATCCAGATCGGAAGTGAAAAATTGTGGATCGGTGCATCCCTAATCTAAACAGCATTGGAAAAAAAACACACACAGATTGAAAGCTTACCAGCTAACGGCCAGACCATCTGTTAGCACGTTCTTCATGGAGGTGAAGAAAGCAAACGAGCTCAACACCGTCAGCAGCGTATTCAGGTGATACTGTATGTTTGCGTGTTTATATGTTTAACAGCCATATAATAAACAAATTATTAACATTGTTTGCTTGGTCTGTATAGGGATATCAGACCTCTGTATTTTTCGCATTGTACTAACACCTTTGTCTGATATTTCCCCGTCCAGACCTCACACTCAGTTAATAATCCTTTAATAAATCACATGGTTATAACACTTTATTCGTCCACTTTATAATTAAATTCTAAACAGATTCCAGCTTATAAACAGCTAGCCACATGGAAGAATTGTGGAAAACCCCTGAAATGGTTTAAAACTAAATAAAACCCTCTGTCACTGTCTGCACACAGTCATCAGCAACCAGAAGAGCCTATTTAGCCACAGACTGCTCCTCTTCAAGTGCAGAACCAACAGACTGAAACACTCCTTTGTCCCTCAAGCCATCAGACTGTACACCTCCTCACTTGGGAGGAGCAGAAGTAACAGGAAGACAGAGGATGGGAATGAGAGGAACAGTAGTAGCCAGTAAGCCAGTAGCAGGTGGTATTTCTGGTATTTATATTCGTATTTACATTTTGCAAATTGTGTTTATTTCCATTTTTGATATTTTGTGTGCTTCTTACCCTGTGTGCTGCTTTACAATGCTGGTGGAACCTCAGTTTCCCCGCAGGAGTCTTTCCCAAGGGATTAATAAAGTTCTGTTAAAATTAGGGATGCACTGATCCCGATACCAGTATCAGGTATCATACTTGTAATCATAAAATGTCTCCGATACTCTGTGACTCAATATCACTTTACAGCAGCGTGATGTCAGTCTCGCAATCGTATCATTAAATATTTGTATCGGTACTCGGTATCAACGAGTACCAAAATGTATCTACTCATACTTGTACTCAGTCTGGAAAAAAATTGGTATCAGTGCATCCCTAATTAAAATCAAAACTGGAAAATAAAATCAAAAGTTCCAACAAAGTGTGTCAAGAACTCTTAGTGTGAACATTCATAAACTATAGATTTTGTATAATTTATTAGTATTTAATATTAGATCATTTTAAAGTTGCACTTTGCCCTAAAAGTCATTCTCATGTCAGACGAAATTCACGAAATACGTATGTGAGGCACTCAGAAATGCAAAGGCAAGCTGTAGCCTGTAAACTTAGTAAAAATGGTTGCATTACGTATACACTGAGCGTGGTTCATTGCTCCACAACATAGTGTCGTATTTATTGTTATTTTTGTTTTCATTTGGATGGCGTTTTTATGTATTAATACTTTTCATGTTGTGCTTTTGACGCCTTCTGTCTTTTACCATCCTTGTTATGAATAGCACTAGCTATTGATTGCTGACATGCTTTACTTATTACATTTATTTTTTTAAACCTGAGCTGAACCAACCAATGACTGGAACCAAAATGACTAACATTATATTACCCACACAGGCACGCAAAGAAATATCTTGTGGATGCTCATATCATAATAACTGTGTGAGAGATTGTAAAGTCGTGCGCTGTGTCAAAATCGTAATGATTAGGACAAAATCACAATGGTCGGTCCCTCTTTGACACATGCTCAACACAAAGCTGGACGACAGCACATGAACAACAACTCTCCAGGTACAAAGTCATGCTGAATTCTCACCTTACCAAATAATGCTGGTTGTCTGGTCCATCACAAGTGAGCCCAGGTTTCATTATCAAAACACCGTTTGCTGAAAGAGGAATTACAGCAGTGGTTGAGGCCAGTTTCACCAGGTTCAGCATTATGTCTCGATGTACAGACATCACCTTCTTCACATGGTCAGGGAGTCAGCAAATTTAAACAGAAACTGAGAGGTTTCACTTGTAAATGAGCTACCAGTACCATGACAGTTACATTTGGTGAGGAGTTGGCAACGGCGTGTAGTCACGATCACGTTACTGTTGTTAAGTAAGTTGGAAAGATATTCAAGATTCAACCTTCTGGAATCAATAACTTCAAAGCGAATCTTTGTTTTAAATCAAATGACACATCTTTCCAAACGTTGTAATACAGACAACAAACTACAACTGACCAAAACTCCCCCCCCCCCCCCCCCCCCAAATACAACCAGAGGAAGTTCACTGATGTGTCATGTGACTTCGGTGGCACTACAAGATATAATTAAAAAGTTGTTGAGGTTTTATTCAAATTTATTAAAATAAAAAATACTAGATAAGCTTGATCTTCGACTGGACTGGGTTGCTTGACGCGTCTAGACGAGTCTAGATCTATTAATCAAGAGCCATAGGTCTGGTAAAACTCAAACGATAAGATAGCATGCCTATTCCAATCAATTATACGTACATGCAATACCTTGTTGTAGCAAGTACGAAACCCGGAATCCAATCCAGACTACTCCAAAAACAGGAAGGAGGGAGGCAGAAGGTTTTCCAGAAGGGGATACAAAGCACGCAAATCTTTGCTTGGAAGTGCTGCGTGTCGTCACATTTAACATGCAAATATGGACCTGTGTGGTGTTTTGGCACAAATTTTACACAGAATGCCCTCTTCTTGTTGAAACTCCAGATGTACATGGAGAATGGCACATGGGTGGTCTTGAATCAGGAACCTTGTGTTTTGGAAGCTAAGGCAAATTAATTTTTTAATGCCACCAATAAATTGTGGACCTGCAGCTTATGAATCAAAAGCAGCAGGTCCAAAATTTATTCATCAACCTTCGTCAAAGCCATTTAAAGATGTCAGTCATGCCTCACCTTATTGCTGATTAAAGTCGCTGAGACTCTTGTCTTGTTGCAGGCAAGAAACAGAATCGTCCACCGTTTCACACCAGACAGTTGTTTTATTTGTTTCTTCATTCGAAGATTCAGGCTTCTCTACTATGGACAACTGAGAGCCTTAACAGAAATAAAAATACCTGAAATTATATAATAGTATCTTTTTCCAGTCTCAGCGCTGTAGTAGAACCAGAGGGAGTTCACTGATGTGTGATGTGAGTTTGGTGGCACTACAAACCACAAATGTGGCGTTATTGAGTTTTTATCAAAGCGTTTCCTTTCTCCGTGGTAATTTGTTGACTGTCTTGCACTCAGCGGCACATCAAGATCAATGTAATTCACAAAGAATGGAGGACGTCTCATTTTGTGGGAAAAAAACAGTTTTGGTTGGTTGTAGTTTGTTGTCTGTATACAATGTTTGGAAAGATGTGTCATTTGATTTGAAGTTATTGATTCTGGAATCTTGGAATATCTTTCCAACTTCACTCGGCAGAGACCTGCACGGAAGATGATATTATTATTATTATTATTATTTTTTTTTTACATGAGGGACCGTAACTTCACTTTATGAGCCGGCGAAGCGGGAGATATTAATGATCCAGATCTAGACTGTCAGTTTCACGAGTGGGTGCCTGCATTCTGAAATCAACTGCTCTCACAATTTTAGTAGCAATTTCATGTAACTTGGTGCAAGTCCTTGTTATAGGTTGGTAATATGCATATTTTCATACTGTTCCATTTGGGTTCATTTTACCAGAGTTATGGCCCTTCATTAACAAACCTAGACACTGTCAGTTTTGAGTTGGTGCCTGCATTCTGAAATAAAGTTCTCTCAGATTTTTAGGAGGCATTTTGGGAAACTTGGTACAATTCCTTGAAAATTTATCAGAATGTAGCAAGCACTTGTACCAAAGCAGCATTTGCCAGCTTTGATGCTCCAGCCATGTGGCACGTTTCCCTGATCCAGCACACGTGTACTTCAGTGCTGAGGGACCCTAGCAACCTGAAAAGGCCAATGGAATACCCCACATATCACAGAGTGAGTGATGCAGATACAGCAGATGGCTCCTTTGGGAGGTGGATGGACTGTGGTTGCCAGACAGGACCCAAGGTGGGTCTGTGGTGTGATCGTACATGAGGCCAGTGCATGCTCCCAGACCTGACCTGAAATATCCAATGAATACTGTAGTACTGAGCAAAAATGTTTGGCGTGATTTAACTAACAATGATTCTAAAGCATCTTTTCCGGATGCCCCCTGGACGCCTCGCTGGAGAGGTGTTCCAGGCACGTCCCATTGGGAGGAGGCCCCGGGGCAGACCCAGGACACGCTGGAGGGACTACATCTTTCGGCTGGCTTGGGAACGCCTTGGGGTGCTGGTGACCTCCAGCAATCACTGGATCGGTTTGGCAGCAGAGGGGTGGAAGCGGCTGGGATGAGGATCAGCACCTCTAAAATCTGAGGCCATGGTTCTCAGCAGGAAACCGATGGATTGCCTACTCCAGGTAGCGAATATGGCCTTGCCCCAAGTGAAGGAGTTCAAGTACCCTCGGGGACTTGTTCCGAGTGAGGGGACGATGGAGCGTGAGATTAGCCAGAGAATCGGTTGCAGCAGGGGCGGTATTGCATTCACTCTACCATACTGTTGTGACTAACAGGAGCTGACTACTGCTCTCGATCTACTGGTCAGTCTTCGTTCCTACTCTCACCTATGGTCATGAGTGTTGGGTCATGACCGAAAGAACTAGATTGCAGGTACAAGCGACCGAAATGGGCTTCCTCAGGAGGGTGGCTAGTGTCTCCCTTAGAGATAAGATGAGAAACTTCGGTCATCCGTGGGGAGCACGGAGTAGAGTGCTGCTCCTTCGCGTTGAAGGAGCCAGTTGAGGTGGTTTGGGCATCTGGTAAGGATGCCTCCTGGGCACCTCCCAAGGGAGGTGTTCCAGGCATGTCCATCTGGGAGGAGACCCCGGGGAAGACCCAGGACTAGGTGGAGAGTTAATATCTCCACACTGGCCTGGAACGCCTCGGATACCCCAGTCAGAGGTGGTCAATGTGGCACGGGAAAGGGAAGTCTGGGGTCCCTTGCTGGAGCTGTTGCCCCCACAGCCCGAACCCAGAAAAGCGGTTGGTGAAGATGAGTGAGTGAATTCTAAAGCTTCTAAATATCAAATGTTTTGTGATGAGGAATATTAAGCACTGAAGACTTAATACAAATATCTTTTGTGACACCTACTATTGAAGTGGAAATTCGTCTGGTGCACTATCCCGGTGTTTTAAAAGAACCTCATTCTTTCATTATTATCCTGTTTGTGTCTTAGTGGAATCATGGCATTTCATAATCAGTCATATTTCAATATTTCAGATTTTCTCATTTACTTGCCGTGTCCTGAAAGCAAAAAAAAAAAACAAAAAAAACAAAACACATTTACTTAACAGTTGAGATGCACCTGAAGGAACACAAACACACTCACAGCATGTATATCTGTTGGACTGCGAATGCCCTTTTCCAATGCTGGATGGGCAGAGAAAGACAGTGACAGAAGAGGCTTCACCTTTATAGGATTCATGGCCATTGCATTTGAATCTTACGACAAAACATTATAATCATGCAAAATCTAAGAATTTTATTGCATACTAATAAACTATAACTAGTAACTATGAAATAGTGTTTTAGATCACTGCTTTGCTACATGTGTTTTGTGTTCTGTCCGTATGTGTTTGCAGGAGGAGGCAGTGTGTCTGTAGCTTAGCGTGTCTGGTATAATGCTATAATTAGCAGAGGCTAATACAGTACCAACTGTCACGATGTGTTTGTGGAGGCAGCAGGGGTGAAAAAGCCACATGCACACAGGTGGTGACATCTCGTGTCTGTCACTATGAGCCACTTTAAAATATTGTAAAACAGATCTCCATCTGCACAAACTGGCGGCTGTTAAAGTGACACTGTGTGACTTCTCACAGTGAGGTGTGAATGCGTGGACAGCTGCTGGCCCTGCTTCACTAACGTATTTACTCAGTTTTGTCTGTGTGGTGACTTCAACTGAGTGTACACACTCAAGGAAGTCCTCAGTTAACATGAGCACCTTCTCTGTGATGGCATGGAAGTTTGACCTGAAGTAACAGGATCAATCTCTGTTTCGATCTGACAAAAGAATTAGAGAAAAGGTTCTCCCCAGAAATTTTTAGTATAGCGGTGCCTTTTGCCAATTATGAACCGAGGGAGTAGGTCCTCCTCTGGAGGAAGCTCTAGCATGTTGACTGTTTCAGGTACAAATGGAGGCCACTTCTTGCAACTTTACCTTTAGTCTTCTCTAAATATGCAATTTTGTTAGACCTCAGGGCTGCTTTTGATACTGTTGACCATAAAATTTTATTACAGAGATTAGAGCATGCCATAGGTATTAAAGGCACTGCGCTGCGGTGGTTTGAATCATATTTGTCTAATAGATTACAATTTGTTCATGTAAATGGGGAATCTTCTTCACAGACTAAAGTTAATTATGGAGTTCCACAAGGTTCTGTGCTAGGACCAATTTTATTCACTTTATACATGCTTCCCTTAGGCAGTATTATTAGACGGTATTGCTTAAATTTTCATTGTTACGCAGATGATACCCAGCTTTATCTATCCATGAAGCCAGAGGACACACACCAATTAGCTAAACTGCAGGATTGTCTTACAGACATAAAGACATGGATGACCTCTAATTTCCTGCTTTTAAACTCAGATAAACTGAAGTATTGTACTTGGCCCCACAAATCTTAGAAACATGGTGTCTAACCAGATCCTTACTGTGGATGGCATTACCCTGACCTCTAGTAATACTGTGAGAAATCTTGGAGTCATTTTTGATCAGGATATGTCATTCAAAGCACATATTAAACAAATATGTAGGACTGCTTTTTTTGCATTTACGCAATATCTCTAAAATCAGAAAGGTCTTGTCTCAGAGTGATGCTGAAAAACTAATTCATGCATTTATTTCCTCTAGGCTGGACTATTGTAATTCATTATTATCAGGTTGTCCTAAAAGTTCCCTAAAAAGCCTTCAGTTAATTCAAAATGCTGCAGCTAGAGTACTGACGAGGACTAGAAGGAGAGAGCATATCTCACCCATATTGGCCTCTCTTCATTGGCTTCCTCTTAATTCTAGAATAGAATTTAAAATTCTTCTTCTTACTTATAAGGTTTTGAATAATCAGGTCCCATCTTATCTTAGGGACCTCGTAGTACCATATCACCCCATAGAGCGCTTCGCTCTCAGACTGCAGGCTTACTTGTAGTTCCTAGGGTTTGTAAGAGTAGAATGGGAGGCAGAGCCTTCAGCTTTCAGGCTCCTCTCCTGTGGAACCAGCTCCCAATCAGATCAGGGAGACAGGCACCCTCTCTACTTTTAAGATTAGGATTAAAACTTTCCTTTTTGCTAAAGCTTATAGTTAGGGCTGGATCAGGTGACCCTGACCATCCCTTAGTTATGCTGCTATAGACGTAGACTGCTGGGGGGTTCCCATGATGCACTGTTTCTTTCTCTTTTTGCTCTGTATGCACCACTCTGCATTTAATCATTAGTGATCGATCTCTGCTTCCCTCCACAGCATGTCTTTTTCCTGGTTCTCTCCCTCAGCCCCAACCAGTCCCAGCAGAAGACTGCCCCTCCCTGAGCCTGGTTCTGCTGGAGGTTTCTTCCTGTTAAAAGGGAGTTTTTTCTTCCCACTGTAGCCAAGTGCTTGCTCACGGGGGGTCGTTTTGACCGTTGGGGTTTTACATAATTATTGTATGGCCTTGCCTTACAATATAAAGCGCCTTGGGGCAACTGTTTGTTGTGATTTGGCGCTATATAAAAAAATTGATTGAATTTAAGAGACATAAGAAAATCTTTTCTTCAATGGTAGAATGTTATTTATTGCACAGTACGTAACAGTGTACGCTGTAAATACACCAAATAGCTCTAGACATTATATTTTTACCTTTTATATACATGTTTCCAAAATATTGGACAATCAGGTACTTAATCTCATAACACACAAATCGTGAGCTCACAACAACATATATTATCATAGATTTGGTTAAAGAATGCTCAGACAGTAACATTAGTTCTTCTTTTATTCATCTTGGCCCAGTTGCTGCAACCTGATTCAAAGCTGAATGTTTCTGCCTCATCTCCTTCAGTAGAAATCAGAATGGACCACAATGAAAATAAGTGGATACATGGATGACAGGCGAGCTGTCTGTGTCCTTGTTCAAGACACTTCATCTGTGTTGTCTCTGTCCATCCAGCTGGGTACTGGCCTTGTCTGGGGTGGTGATCTGTGATGGATGGAATCACACCTTCAAAGTATAGAAAATGACACTAGTTTCAGGCAGTACACAAATGGTCAAAATGAAACTGCTACACCAAGAACCACCATGATTTAGCACAACACCACAACTCTTGTACTACTCTGTCATGGTACAGTCCTGTGAAGTCTTGCTGTACAACTTAACGTGAACATCCAAGAATGCACAAGATTGCATTCAGGATGGCGGGAAGACTGCCGGATAAAGTTCCACATATATTCACAGCAAGAAGGTCATGGGATTGATTCCCACCTGTGGCCTTTGTGTGTTTACATGGGTTAACTCCGGGTGCTCCAGTTTCCTCCCACATTTAAAGACATGCAGGTTAGGTGAATTGGAAACTTTATAATTGTCCAGGTCTCCCTTGCAAAAGAGATCTCGATCTCAATGGGACTAACCTGGTTAAATAAAGGTTAAATTAAAAAGTGTGTGTGTAAATGTGCGTGCGCACATCTAAAAACAAATGGAATATTGTGAAAGTATATTTTTTGTCAGGTATTTCAGAATGAAAATTATGTATAGAATCATTACATGCAAACTAAAATATATCAAGCATTTTCTATTTTAATTTTCATAATTACAGGCTCCAAAAAATAAAAAATGCACATCTCAAATATTAGAATATTTCATAAGATCACTTAAAAAAAAAAAGTTATAACACGAAAATGTCAAACTTCTGAAAAGTGTTCTAGTATAGGATCTAAGTTTCTGTGTAGGCTCTCAGTTGTCCAGGTGGTTTCCATAGTAGAGAAGCTTGAATCTTCGACTGGACTGGGTTGCTAGACGCGAGGACGTTTCGCTTCAAATCGCAGAAGCTTCCTCAGCTAAAATTCTTGCTCTGGTGGTCTGACTTCTGTCTTGACTCTTGTAGAGAAGAATAATGAAGAAGTCACAAAAGCAGGAAAACTGTAACGAACACTACATAGGTGAGACTAAGCAACCTTTACACAAAAGGCTATACCAGCACCGCAGAGAGGGCACCAGTGGACCTCAGTCTGCAGTTCATCTCCACCTTAAAGACACTAACCACACGTTTGAGGACAAGGAAGTTAAAATATTAGCCAGAGAGAAAAAATGGTTTGAGAGAGGGGTCAAGGAGGCATTCTTTGTGAAACGTTTGAAACCTAGCCTTAACCGGGGAGGGGGTCTGAGACACGCTTTATCCCCTGTTTACAATGGGGTACTCAGGTCAAAGCAGTTTCAGCCTTTTGTTCGTGGTAATGAGTCATTCACGTCATCAGCAGAGTCGTCAAGGGAGCCATCAGGAGAGGGACAGCTGCCCTGTCATTAGGAGGGTGTTAACTAGAGCACAGTAGGTGCTAATTAGAGCTATTGTTTAGTCACCAGCCTATAGCAGTCTGCCTCTCGGTAGGAGGGGTCTGGTTAGGTTTAAAACTCCAGCTTTTGTGACTTCTTGATTATTCTTTTCTACAAGAGTCAAGACAGAAGTCAGACCACCAGAGCAAGAATTTTAGCTGAGGAAGCTTCTGCGATTTGAAGCGAAACGTCCTCGCGTCAAGCAACCCAGTCCAGTCGAAGATTCAAGCTTCTCTACTATAGGTTCTAAGCAAAAGTATTGTTCATAATATGAAGAAAGCATGAAATTTGGCACATATGTAACACGGGGTATATAGAAAATAATTAGGGGTGGACAGCAGTGAAATTGATCTTCTGAAGGGGTGTGGCAATGTTTTTCAAAAACATGGCCGCCAGAGTGCTACAAACGGCTTTTTTTAATAGTTCTGTCCTTGAATAGTTCTGTCCTTCAATCAATCAATCAATCAATTTTTTTTTTTATATAGCGCCAAATCACAACAAACAGTTGCCCCAAGGCGCTTTATATTGTAAGGCAAGGCCATACAATAATTATGTAAAACCCCAACGGTCAAAACGACCCCCTGTGAGCAAGCACTTGGCTACAGTGGGAAGGAAAAACTCCCTTTTAACAGGAAGAAACCTCCAGCAGAACCAGGCTCAGGGAGGGGCAGTCTTCTGCTGGGACTGGTTGGGGCTGAGGGAGAGAACCAGGAAAAAGACATGCTGTGGAGGGGAGCAGAGATCGATCACTAATGATTAAATGCAGAGTGGTGCATACAGAGCAAAAAGAGAAAGAAACAGTGCATCATGGGAACCCCCCAGCAGTCTACGTCTATAGCAGCATAACTAAGGGATGGTTCAGGGTCACCTGATCCAGTCCTAACTATAAGCTTTAGCAAAAAGGAAAGTTTTAAGCCTAATCTTAAAAGTAGAGAGGGTGTCTGTCTCCCTGATCTGAATTGGGAGCTGGTTCCACAGGAGAGGAGCCTGAAAGCTGAAGGCTCTGCCTCCCATTCTACTCTTACAAACCCTAGGAACTACAAGTAAGCCTGCAGTCTGAGAGCGAAGCGCTCTATTGGGGTGATATGGTACTATGAGGTCCCTAAGATAAGATGGGACCTGATTATTCAAACCTTATAAGTAAGAAGAAGATTTTAAATTCTATTCTAGAATTAACAGGAAGCCAATGAAGAGAGGCCAATATGGGTGAGATATGCTCTCTCCTTCTAGTCCCCGTCAGTACTCTAGCTGCAGCATTTGAATTAACTGAAGGCTTTTTAGGGAACTTTTAGGACAACCTGATAATAATGAATTACAATAGTCCAGCCTAGAAGAAATAAATGCATGAATTAGTTTTTCAGCATCACTCTGAGACAAGACCTTTCTGATTTTAGAGATATTGCGTAAATGCAAAAAAGCAGTCCTACATATTTGTTTAATATGCGCTTTGAATGACATATCCTGATCAAAAATGACTCCAAGATTTCTCACAGTATTACTAGAGGTCAGGGTAATGCCATCCAGAGTAAGGATCTGGTTAGACACCATGTTTCTAAGATTTGTGGGGCCAAGTACAATAACTTCAGTTTTATCTGAGTTTAAAAGCAGGAAATTAGAGGTCATCCATGTCTTTATGTCTGTAAGACAATACTGCAGTTTAGCTAATTGGTGTGTGTCCTCTGGCTTCATGGATAGATAAAGCTGGGTATCATCTGCGTAACAATGAAAATTTAAGCAATACCGTCTAATAATACTACCTAAGGGAAGCATGTATAAAGTGAATAAAATTGGTCCTAGCACAGAACCTTGTGGAACTCCATAATTAACTTTAGTCTGTGAAGACGATTCCCCATTTACATGAACAAATTGTAATCTATTAGACAAATATGATTCAAACCACCGCAGCGCAGTGCGTTTAATACCTATGGCATGCTCTAATCTCTGTAATAAAATTTTATGGTCAACAGTATCAAAAGCAGCACTGAGGTCTAACAGAACAAGCACAGAGATGAGTCCACTGTCCGAGGCCATAAGAAGATCATTTGTAACCTTCACTAATGCTGTTTCTGTACTATGATGAATTCTAAAACCTGACTGAAACTCTTCAAATAGACCATTCCTCTGCAGATGATCAGTTAGCTGTTTTACAACTACCCTTTCAAGAATTTTTGAGAGAAAAGGAAGGTTGGAGATTGGCCTATAATTAGCTAAGATAGCTGGGTCAAGTGATGGCTTTTAAGTAATGGTTTAATTACTGCCACCTTAAAAGCCTGTGGTACATAGCCAACTAACAAAGATAGATTGATCATATTTAAGATCGAAGCATTAACTAATGGTAGGGCTTCCTTGAGCAGCCTGGTAGGAATGGGGTCTAATAAACATGTTGATGGTTTGGATGAAGTAACTAATGAAAATAACTCAGACAGAACAATCGGAGAGAAAGAGTCTAACCAAATACCGGCATCACTGAAAGCAGCCAAAGATAACGATACGTCTTTGGGATGGTTATGAGTAATTTTTTCTCTAATAGTTAAAATTTTGTTAGCAAAGAAAGTCATGAAGTCATTACTAGTTAAAGTTAATGGAATACTCAGCTCAATAGAGCTCTGACTCTTTGTCAGCCTGGCTACAGTGCTGAAAAGAAACCTGGCGTTGTTCTTATTTTCTTCAATTAGTGATGAGTAGAAAGATGTCCTAGCTTTACGGAGGGCTTTTTTATAGAGCAACAGACTCTTTTTCCAGGCTAAGTGAAGATCTTCTAAATTAGTGAGACGCCATTTCCTCTCCAACTTACGGGTTATCTGCTTTAAGCTACGAGTTTGTGAGTTATACCACGGAGTCAGGCACTTCTGATTTAAAGCTCTCTTTTTCAGAGGAGCTACAGCATCCAAAGTTGTCTTCAATGAGGATGTAAAACTATTGACGAGATACTCTATCTCACTTACAGAGTTTAGGTAGCTACTCTGCACTGTATTGGTATATGGCATTAGAGAACATAAAGAAGGAATCATATCCTTAAACCTAGTTACAGCGCTTTCTGAAAGACTTCTAGTGTAATGAAACTTATTCCCCACTGCTGGGTAGTCCATCAGAGTAAATGTAAATGTTATTAAGAAATGATCAGACAGAAGGGAGTTTTCAGGGAATACTGTTAAGTCTTCTATTTCCATACCATAAGTCAGAACAAGATATAAGATATGATTAAAGTGGTGGGTGGACTCATTTACTTTTTGAGCAAAGCCAATAGAGTCTAATAATAGATTAAATGCAGTGTTGAGGCTGTCATTCTCAGCATCTGTGTGGATGTTAAAATCGCCCACTATAATTATCTTATCTGAGCTAAGCACTAAGTCAGACAAAAGGTCTGAAAATTCACAGAGAAACTCACAGTAAGGACCAGGTGGACGATAGATAATAACAAATAAAACTGGTTTTTGGGACTTCCAATTTGGATGGACAAGACTAAGAGTCAAGCTTTCAAATGAATTAAAGCTCTGTCTGGGTTTTTGATTAATTAATAAGCTGGAATGGAAGATTGCTGCTAATCCTCCGCCTCGGCCCGTGCTACGAGCATTCTGACAGTTAGTGTGACTCGGGGGTGTTGACTCATTTAAACTAACATATTCATCCTGCTGTAACCAGGTTTCTGTAAGGCAGAATAAATCAATATGTTGATCAATTATTATATCATTTACCAACAGGGACTTAGTAGAGAGAGACCTAATGTTTAATAGACCACATTTAACTGTTTTAGTCTGTGGTGCAGTTGAAGGCGATATATTATTTTTTCTTTTTGAATTTTTATGCTTAAATAGATTTTTGCTGGTTATTGGTGGTCTGGGAGCAGGCACCGTCTCTACGGGGATGGGGTAATGAGGGGATGGCAGGGTGAGAGAAGCTGCAGAGAGGTGTGTAAGACTACAACTCTGCTTCCTGGTCCCAACCCTGGATAGTCACGGTTTGGAGGATTTAAGAAAATTGGCCAGATTTCTAGAAATGAGAGCTGCTCCATCCAAAGTGGGATGGATGCCGTCTCTCCTAACAAGACCAGGTTTTCCCCAGAAGCTTTGCCAATTATCTATGAAGCCCACCTCATTTTTTGGACACCGCTCAGACAGCCAGCAATTCAGGGAGAACATGCTGGCTAAACATGTCACTCCCGGTCTGATTGGGGAGGGGCCCAGAGAAAACTACAGAGTCCGACATTGTTTTTGGAAAGTTACACACCGATTTAATGTTAATTTTAGTGACCTCCGATTGGCGTAACCGGGTGTCATTACTGCCGACGTGAATTACAATCTTACCAAATTTACGCTTAGCCTTAGCCAGCAGTTTCAAATTTCCTTCAATGTCGCCTGCTCTGGCCCCCGGAAGACAATTGACTATGGTTGCTGGCGTCGCTAACTTCACATTTCGCAAAACAGAGTCGCCAATAACCAGAGTTTGATCCTCAGCGGGTGTGTCGTCGAGTGGGGAAAAATGATTAGAATTGTGAACGGGTTGGCGGTGTACACGGGGCTTCTGTTTAGAACTACGCTTCCTCCTCACAGTCACCCAGTCGGGCTGCTTTCCCGGCTGCTCGGGATCTGCCAGGGGGTAACTAACGGCGGCTAAGCTACCTTGGTCCGCACCGACTACAGGGGCCTGGCTAGCTGTAGAATTTTCCATGGTGCGGAGCCGAGTCTCCAATTCACCCAGCCTGGCCTCCAAAGCTATGAATAAGCTACACTTATTACAAGTACCGTTACTGCTAAAGGAGGCCGAGGAATAACTAAACATTTCACACCCAGAGCAGAAAAGTGCGGGAGAGACAGGAGAAGCCGCCATGCTAAATCGGCTAAGAGCTAGTAGCTACGCTAAGCTAGCTGATTCCTAAAAACACGCAAAGTGAATAATGTGTAAATAATTTAGAGGTGATTCAGCAGAAGGAGTGCTTTAGTTAAGGCACGTAAAGATTACACTGGGAAACAAATCGTAATCTAGAACAATCTAACTGCGCAGATTAAACAGCTAACAGATACAGAAAAACACCGCTGTGCTCCGGAACAGGAAGTGATACAATACCGCAGTGAGAGCCAACCACCAATAGAGGCAAGCAAGAGCATGCTTTGCTTTTTTTATGACTGGTGGTGAAATTATTTTTAAAAACCCACAAAGCACTGTGTTGTAGTCTGTTTTGAAATGCATTTTCAACATATTTACCCCCCTGCCTTTGCCTTTCACGTTGCAAAGATTGACTTTTTACTTGAAGAAATGATGGCAATCGTAATAATCCAAGTTTTACTTTTCATTTTTTGTATGATGTCGAAAGAATAATATTGCATGTATAAGACATAATATTGCATCGTCTTGAATTTCAGAGGCAGTGGTCAGAACCAGTGAAGAGTCGTCCAGATATATAGTTAAGAGAATAATTCCAGGTTTTTTTATTTTATTTTTTGTCCCAGCCATGAGTATAATGATCGCTCACTTTTCAGCAACTCAAGCAAAGGGTTGTGTAAGTGCAAGGGAAATGCTGTGACTTGCACCGAATTATGTGCTTGTGGGGGAGGAATTGGAGAGTAGATGAATATATGACACAATTAACATGTATAAGTCTGGATTAATTTTAAAGGTGACAAAAAGATGACCAAAAAAACTTAAAACATATTGCCATATTAGGCCTGAATAGGCCTAAAAGAAGTTTCTGTTGGAAGTATTTTAGATACAGGATTAGCAGGTTTGTGAGTTGAGTTTGGAAAGTTTGGAGTTGAAATTGGAAACTTTATCTCTGTCCAGGTCTTCCTTGTAAAAGAGATCTTGATCTCAATGGGACTAACTTGGTTAAATAAAGATTAATAAAGTGGGAGGGGGGAGCGTTGGCTTTTTAAATATTTAAAAGATACTGGACTTGAAGGGTTTTAGTACTGCTATAACAGACTGATGCAGAAGGTGGCAACAATGCAACAATAAGGTTGCCGGCTGCAATTAAACACCACAGAAGAAGAGAGAGTACATTTGGTTTATGTCACAGAAGCGCGTTTTTGAGGTCGGAGTGCATTTCTGCATTCACAGAATCCCTCAAGAAACCACAAAAAAAAAAAAATGAATAAAAGTACTTACTTTACTCATATTTGTCAGTCTGGCTAAATCGTCAGACTCTGACCCACTGATTTGGCAGCTAATCTCGTTTCCACAGTGGAGTGTGCGCCAGGGCGCATTTGTTTAATATCACGGGACTGCGCATTTCTGCATTCACAAAATGCCTTAAAAAAAACAAAAAAAACAAAAAAACAAAGTGCATAAAAGTACTTAATTTACTCATATTTGTCTTCGGTCTGGGTGAATAACTGGACTAATCTCATTTAGGGCTGAAACGATTAGTCGAGTCACTTGAATAATTCGATTACAAAAATGTTTGAGACAAATTCTGTGCCTCGAAGCTTTGTTTAACGTTACAGTACATATGCCAGGCCTGTGTGTGGCGCTATAACGTCCCCAGAAAAAAGTAGAAGACGACTATGGCATGCCCATAAGCCGTGTAAACGCTAATCAAATAGTGCCTAAGTTACCGTTTTCCAATGTGACACACAGAGTAAAATTAAGCCTTTTAAGAGAAAGAGGGTCCACGCTGATCTGAAATAGACTTACTGCGCATTTAAAGCGAAGCTGTGTGTTTTTCTATTTTTAAAAACACATGGTATGCGGAACGTGGGGAGTGAGTATTGACTGTGCGGCGGCTGGCTGCTGTCTCTCTCTCTGCCCGGTGTGAGAGGCTGGGTGAGTCACAGCTCCACCCCTGGCTACACTGACAGTTTCTGAAAGATCCTCTCAGCAAAAGTCCACTCTTTTTTTTCTGTGTTTTGCTGACTCGCACTGTTTCACTTTTTAATTTTCGCTTTTTTTGGGCAACACACAATGCTTCACAAACACGGTAACTTAAATAAAATAATAATAATAAAACTGACTGCGAGGTTTGCATATTCAACCTCCAGTTGAAATGCATCTGCTGAATTGCAGAGAAAGAGGGATAAAAAAAACAGAAAAAAACACAGGGACCCAGTCCACCAACCTTGAAAAAAAAAAAGGTTTTACAATGTGGGGGAAAAAACAAAACAGAAACCACACCCCATCACCATTTCAGCAAAATGTCAAGATTTTGGTGCAGCTATTTTTCTATTTGTGTCCAAATAGAGTTTTTTGCATGGGAGCGCTCAGGTTGTGCAGATTTTTGCTTTGATACGTCTCTTTTTGATCCTGCACATCTTTTTTACACATTTTGGATGTGCGTCTCTTCTGATTTACTCAGATTTTGGCACACAGACATTGTGCCATTGCTTTTAGGGAGAGCCCTGGACTATTGATGTTGTTTAAAAATGCAAAAAGTACTTTTTATCTGATTACTCGATTAATCTATAGAATACTTGATTACGAAAATAATCGATAGCTGCAGCCCTAATCTTGTTTCCTCAGCGGAGCATGGAAGAAGTGTTGTTATGGAAAGCTAATTCTGTGTTGCAGTAAACGCATTGTACTGTGTTTTGCTTTGGGTTTAAATGATAATGGTCCGATAGTTTCTGACATTTTCTCTGTGGGTTATTTTGTGCTCCCTGCCGCTCACCGTTTCATCTCTGTCTGTCTCTGTTTTGCATTCTGCGCTTCACATATGCTTTACGGCGCGCTGTGCATGTATCACGCACATAGTAGTGAATTAAACGAAGCCTCGAAGCAGAGAGTTTTGCCTCAAAGCATTTTAATAATCGAATTACTCGAATTGTTCGAGGAATCGTTTCAGCCCAAGTGGTGACTTTTAGGATGTGCTGAGTGATTTGCTGGCTTTGGGTCAGGTAGTATATGAAACATCATTCATTATGATGAACACGTTTTATAAATGTCAGAGGGTGGCATCAGTGGCCAGAGGTGTGGTTCAGTGTTTTACAATATGTATGTCGGCTACAATGGGATGCAGCTCCTCTGAGCTGATGGCTCCCAGCATGCACTGCAGTCTCTATTATTTATGGCGTTGTCTTAGTAATGTGGCTGTGAAGGGGCGGAGTCCAGACAGCTGGTAGATAAGGGATGGTGACGCCCCCTCTTCATCAGTACACCTGTGTGTGTGTGTGTGTGTGTGTGTGTGTGTGTGTGTGTGTGTGTGTGTGTGTGTGTGTGTGTGTGTGTGTGTGTGTGTGTGTGTGTGTGTGTGTGTGAGAGAGAGAAGTTATCAGGCGTCTATATATATATATGATACGCTGGATTATTGTGTGGCTCTGTGCATTTGTGTGAAATGTTTTTAATGCATCTGTTATGATGTTCACTAGTAGTAGTCTTACCTTTTGTTTGAGTTATTTTAATTGATTATTTTAATTATTTTTGGGGGTTGCTCCAAAAGACAAGCAAGTGGAGGCGTATCTCACTCAGTTTCACTTTTGTCATTTTCTTTAAATGTAATGTTATTTACTTATATCAGTTCGTCAAAGTGTCAGGATATGTGGTAGCCATTTAAAATGCAGTGAGATGAGTCCTTGAAGATTTTCTTTTCATTGTCATTTCATGCCAGTGTGTTAACAGTGGGGTTGACCAGGTGGCCTCCAACTAACACCAATAATGCATTTCTGCTAAACATTGGCACCCCCTCCTCTTCTATTTTACTGCTGTAATAAAGAGGATGCGTTATCCCAGTCATAGCCATGTATGCTGTAAATTATGTTTGGGAGATAAGGGCACAAAAAAACACCATAATAAATAAAGATATGGGCCAGCTTTGAGTCCAACCTATATTTGGTGCTTTTAACGCTCCACACTGTAAATGCTAACTTCTAAAGATTTCCACTTTAGAGAATTATTGAAGAGTGATGCTTGGAAACGGTACATTATTTAAAATAGCAGCCTGCCAGAGGCTTTTGAAACATCAAAGTTCATGATTTGGCCAAAGTTTGAAGAAAATGTGAGATGATCACTGTCACAGCCTTTTGTGATTCTTCCGAAAAAAGGTTCTTAATTTGCTATTGGTGCTTTTCCAAAAGGAGCAAAGCCAACCACAGTTAGCCTTGTTAACCAAGACGATGCACACATGATCAGCTGTATTGACTAAGACCTCTGACTTGTTTGGCATTGGGTATTTAGAGTCTAATTGTGGCCACCAGGGATTTGCGTCTTTGCAAACAAGTGTACACAATAACATCACTTCACTGATCAAAAAGAAACTTGAGGGGTAACACTTTGCTAAGACCTTGCACTTGGCAGTGTCATGGTTAGAGCGTTGGCCTTCTGTGTGGAAGGTGTCTGTATGGAACCTGACAGCTCCAGGTGGGTGGTGCAAAGGTGGTAAGGAAAGGAACTGGCCACCCTACTTCTTCATACCATGCCCCAGGGCATGTGCTACTCTAACTGCATATCTCAAATATTAGAACAGTTAAGAGCCATAGTCTGTAACTGTGCAATGGTTTATACAAGGGGTGATATATCCTGTTTCAGTAGGCCACTGAATTTTTTTTATTTTTTTTTTTACGGGAAGATACATTGTCCAAACGGACAAAAATTACGTTTTTTATCCAAAGATCCCTTCGGGGTGGAAAATTACGGCCCTTTTTAGGGTAGGGGTTAAAGGGGCCAAAACAGCAAATCCAAGGTGGATCTGCATGTTGAATTGGCACAAGTTTTACGCCGGGTGCCCTTCCTGACGCAACTCCACATTACATGGAGAAATGTGGCAGGGGTGGGATTTGAACCCGGAACCTTCTGAACTGAAACCAAGCGCATTAACCACTTGGCCACCACCCCTGATGGCATAGTCAAAATGTGAATTTTGACCTTTGAATATCTTTGTGCACCCCCAGTAAGTCTCTTTGATCAGTGAGGCTTTGATGAGGCATTGATATAAATTACTGGCGACCCAGTGTCACCGACTGAACTGTCCCCCTGAACAATTTGTTGTCGAATTATTATTGTTATTGTTAGCTTGGTGAAGGACTTTGCTGTCTGGTGCCACACAAACCATCTACAGCTCAACACCTTGAAGACAAGAAACTGGTCATTGACTTTAGGAAGTCCAGACCAAGTCCGTGACCAGTTCTGATAAAGGAAGCTGAGGTGGAGGCTGTGGATTCCTCACGCTGTGGCTTGACAGCAATCTGGACTGGGACAACCCACACCAGCCATCTGTACTGGAAGGGATAGAGCAGGCTGTACTTCCTGGGGAGGCTGTGGCTGTTTAACATTGGCAGGAAACTCCTGTGGATGCTCTACCAGTCCGTAGTAGACAGCGTTCTCTACTACACCATTGTGTGCTGGGGGGGGTGGCACACATTCAGGCTGGACAAACTGATCAGGCGGGCTGGCTCTGTGGTTGGCATGAAACTGGACTCTCTGACGGTGGCAGAGAAGAGAACACTGGACAAACTGCTGGACATTATTGACGATGCCAGTCACCCTCTGCCCACCTTCATCAGCAACCAGAGGAGCCTCTTCAGCCACAGATTGCTCCTTCCTAAGTGCAGGACAAACAGACTGAAAACCTCCTTCGTCCCTCGGAGCATCAGACTGTACAACTCCTCACTCAGGGGGAGGAGGAGTAACAGGAAGACAGAGGACGGGAAGGAGAGGAACAGCAGTAGCCAGTAAACCAGTATTGATCAGTATGTCTGGTAGTTATATTGTACGTTTTTGTTGTTTTTGATTTTTGTTTTTTTTCTTTTGTACTTTCACTTTTGATACTGTGAGTGCTTCTTACCGTGCATGCTGCAATACAATGCTGCTGGAACCTCAGTTTCCCTGAGGGAGTCTTGCCAAAGGATCAGTAAAGTTCTGTCTAATCTGATCTAATTTTTGCCTTTTGTTAAATTACTGAACTCTCTTCATGTTCTTAACTAAGTTTGTTTTGTCAGATTTGTGCTGACTCATGCTTTGTCTGCTCACTTTAGCATTGTGTTTGGCAGGTGGGACTCGATGTACCGGTAGTTTTAGGTGGATTCCTGTGATAGCACTTCTTAGCACCCAGATCACACGCACGCACATGTGCACATTCCTGTGCATGTGAATCTGGTGGACGGAGTCCTCTCTGCTGCAATTTTTTTCCTTGCAGTTTGTGTTTATTTTGTCACGAGTGCTTCATATGACGTCCATCATGTTTGTAGACTTCATGTTTTGTGTGTGTGTCTGTGTGTGTGTGTAAATTGACATTAAGCCTATTAAAAGCCTAAGAGGATAGACTCACCGCTCAGAGTTCTGCAATGCATTTTGGGATTAAATTGGGAACAGGTTTTCTTTATATCTCAGTCCCATCCATATTCTGTGCCTCAATTCTTTCATTCTTCTTTCTTTCTTTTCATATTCTACACACACACACACACACACACACACACACACACACACACACACACACACACACACACACACACACACACACACACACACACACACCATGAGGTGCTCAAACACACAAAGCTAAAGTTATTTATGTAATCCTGCCACAGTCCTGCATTGGTGGTTTAAAACAAAACAAAAACCTCTTTTTACAGAACAATACATACATGTTTTTCACATTATTAATCTTGTATATATAAACCTTGTTTAAGGTTTCTTCAGCCACATTTCTGAGATGTTAAATGTTGTAAACAGCTTAAAATTTGCAGGCAGGCTGCTTCTTCGCTCCCATTGACTTGGATTTCAAACTGTCAAACAAATATACTGTACGACGTCTGTCAATAAAGTAACGGTCCTTTTTATTTTTTTCAAAAACTATATGGATTTCATTCATATGTTTTTACGTCAGACATGCTTGAACCCTCGTGCGCATGTGTGAGTTTTTCCACGCCTGTCAGTTACGTCATTCGCCTGTGAGCACGCCTTGGGAAGGAGTGGTCCCGCCCCCTCGTCGGATTTTCATTGTCTGGACATGGTGGAATGAAAAGGACTTTTTTTCCATCAGAATTTTTTCAGAAGCTGTTAGAGACTGGCACCTGGAAACCATTCGAAAAATTTATCTGGCTTTCGGTGAAAATTTTACGGGCTTCACAGAGAATAAGGATGTGTTACTACAGCTTTAAGGACCCCTTTAAGGATGCTCGGCGCACCGCGCTCCGAGCTGCGATGACGCGACACAAGCCACCGGACCATTTCTAAACGGATGGCTCTGTGGATACGAGACCGTCGTGTGCTCTTTCTCTGGTTATCACAAGAGCTGGACATCAGCCATTTTCCGGCAGATTTCACTTTTAACAAGAGATTTTGTCATGGAAAGCCGCGCGGAGGCTTCGCGCGTCACGACCGATTCGCTTTGGAAGCGAGACAACAGAACACCTCCGTTTTGGCGTGTCAGAGGACAAGTTCGGACATGCCTATCTCGGCTTTCAATGCTTACCAGTCCAGTAAGTATCAGAGAAATTGTGGAGAGCTGGACATGTCCAAACTTGTCCTCTGACACGTGGAAACAGAGGTGTTCCTTTGTCTCGCTTCCAAAGCGAATCGGTCGTGGAGTGCGGCGCGCTGAGCGTCCTTTTTGGGGTCCTTACAGCTGTACTAACAGACCTTATTCTCTGTGAAGCCCGTAAAATTTTCACCGAAAGCCAGATAAATTTTTTGAATGGTTTCCAGGTGCCAGTCTCTAACAGCTTCTGAAAAAATTCTGATGGTAAAAAGACCTTTTCATTCCGCCATTTCCAGACAATGAAAATCCGACGAGGGGGCGGGACCACTCCTTCCCAAGGCGTGCTCACAGGCGAATGACGTAACCGACAGGCGTGGAAAAACTCACGCATGCACACGAGGGTTCAAGCATGTCTGACGTAAAAACATATGAATGAAATCCATATAGTTTTTGAAAAAAATAAAAAGGACCGTTACTTTATTGACAGACCTCGTATGTACATCCCAGTTAGTTATTCATTCACTCACTCACTCATTTTCAACCAGTTGCTCCAATTAAGGGTCACGGGAGGCTGGAGCCTATCCCAGGAGTCATAGAGTGCGAGGTGGGGTTCACCCTGGACAGGACGCCAGTCTGTCGCATTGCCACCTATAGACAAACAAACACATTGACACCTGCACGGACACCTACGGACAATTTAAAGATTCCAATCTACCTAATCAAAGAAAACTCACGCAAACACGGGGAGAACATGCAAACTCCTCACAGAAAGGCCACAGGTGGGTATCGAACCCACGACCTTCTCGCTGTCAGGCAACAGTGCTAACCACCAAGCCACTGTGCTGCCGCAACGAGTGACTAATTTCTACAAAATATATATAAATAAAAAAAATAGAATTCAGTGTCTGTCAAATATCCAACCGAAAGCAAATTTCACTTTGGTTTTGTGTGTGTGTGTGTGTGTGTGTGTGTGTGTGTGTGTGTGTGTGTGTGTGTGAGAGAGAGAGAGAAAGAGAAAGAAAGTAAAAGACCATTGCACTTTATTTTTCACCTTAACTGATTTGAATCTGATTTGAATTTGAATATTGACTGACCTCTACTGGTGGTTGGCTCTCACTGCGATATTGTATCACTTCCTGTTCCGGAGCACAGCGGTGTTTTGCTGTATCTGTTAGCTGTTTAATCTGCGTAGTTAGATTGATCTAGATAACTAGATAATGATTTATTTCACAGTGTAATCTTCACGTGCCTTAACTAAAGCACTCTCTCTGCTGAATCACCTCTAAATTATTTTCACATTATTCACTTTGTGTGTTTTTAGGAATCCGCTAGCTTAGCGTAGCTATTAGCTCTTAGCCGGTTTAGCATGGTGGCTTCTCCTGTCTCTCCTGCACTTTTCTGCGCTGGGTGTGAAATGTTTAGTTATTCCTCGGCCTCCTTTAGCAGTAACGGTACTTGTAATAAGTGTAGCTTGTTCCTAGCTTTGGAGGCCAGGCTGGGTGAATTGGAGAATCAGCTCCGCACCTTGGAAAATCCTACAGCTAGCCAGGCCCCTGTAGTTGGTGCGGACCAAGGTAGCTTAGCCGCCGTTAGCTGTCCCCCAGCAGATCCCGAGCAACTCGGAAAGCAGGCCGGCTGGGTGACTGTGTGGAAGAAGCAAAGTTCTAAACAAAAGCCCACTGTACACAACCAACCCATTCACATTTCTAACCGTTTTCTAAACGTTTTTCTCCACTCGGTGACACACCCACCGAGGATCAAACTCTGGTTATTGGCGACTCTGTTTTGAGAAATGTGAAGTTAGCGACACCAGCAACCATAGTCAAATGTCGTCCGGGGGCCAGAGCAGGCGACATTGAAGGAAATTTGAAACTGCTGGCTAAGGCTAATCGTAAATTTGGTAAGATTGTAATTCACGTCGGCAGTAATGACACCCGGTTACGCCAATCGGAGGTCACTAAAATTAATATTGAATCGGTGTGTAACTTTGCAAAAACAATGTCTTACTCTGTAGTTTTCTCTGGGCCCCTCCCCAATCGGACCGGGAGTGACATGTTTAGCCAGCATGTTCTCCTTGAATTGCTGGCTGTCTGAGTGGTGTCCAAAAAATGAGGTGGGCTTCATAGATAATTGGCAAAGCTTCTGGGGAAAACCTGGTCTTGTTAGGAGAGACGGCATCCATCCCACTTCGGATGGAGCAGCTCTCATCTCTAGAAATCTGGCAAATTTTATTAAACCCTCCAAATCGTGACTATCCAGGGTTGGGACCAGGAAGCAGAGTTGTAGTCTTACACACCTCTCTGCAGCTTCTCTCCCCCTGCCATCCCCCCAATACCCCATCCCCGTAGAGATGGTGCCTGCTCCCAGACCACCAATAACCAGTAAAAATCTATTTAAGCATAAAAATTCAAAAAGAACAAATATAGCACCTTCAACTGCACCACAGACTAAAACAGTTAAATGTGGTTTATTAAATATTAGGTCTCTCTCTTCTAAGTCCCTGTTAGTAAATGATATAATAATTGATCAACATATTGATTTATTCTGCCTTACAGAAACCTGGTTACAGCAGGATGAATATGTTAGTTTAAATGAGTCAACACCCCCGAGTCACACTAACTGTCAGAATGCTCGTAGCACAGGCCGAGGCGGAGGATTAGCAGCAATCTTCCACTCCAGCTTATTAATTAATCAAAGACCCAGACAGAGCTCTAATTCATTTGAAAGCTGACTCTTAGTGTTGTCCATCCAAATTGGAAGTCTCAAAAACCAGTTTTATTTGTTATTATCTATCGTCCACCTGGTCGTTACTGTGAGTTTCTTTGTGATTTTTCAGACCTTTTGTCTGACTTAGTGCTTAGCTCAGATAAGATAATTATAGTGGGTGATTTTAACATCCACATAGATGCTGAGAATGACAGCCTCAATACTGCATTTAATCTATTATTAGACTCAGTTGGCTTCGCTCAAAATGTAAATGAGCCCACCCACCACTTTAGCCACACTATAGATCTTGTTCTGACTTATGGCATAGAAATTGAAGATTTAACAGTATTCCCTGAAAACCCCTTTTTGTCTGATCATTTCTTAATAACATTTACATTAACTTTAATGGACTACCCAGCAGTGGGGAATACGTTTCATTACAGTAGAAGTCTTTCTGAAAGCGCTGTAACTAGGTTTAAGGATATGATTCCTTCTTTCTTATGTTCTTCAATGCCATATACCAACACAGTGCAGAGTAGCTACCTAAACTCTTTGAGTGAGATAGATTATCTCATCAATAGTTTTACATCCTCACTGAGCACAACTTTGGATGCTGTAGCTCCTCTGAAAAAGAGAGCCTTAAATCAGAAGTGCCTGACTCTGTGGTATAACCCACAAACTCGCAGCTTAAAGCAGATAACCCATAAGCTGGAGAGGAAATGGCATCTCACTAATTTAGAAGATCTTCACTTAGCCTGGAAAAAGAGTCTGTTGCTCTATTTAAAAAAAAGCCCTCCGTAAAGCTAGGACATCTTACTATTCATCACTAATTGAAGAAAATAAGAACAACCCCAGGTTTCTTTTCAGCACTAGCTGCGGTTGCATGGACCAAAAGTAATTTGATTGAACAACCAGACTGAACAATCAGATCAAAATCACACCATGTAAACAGCTCCATCTGATTAGAATAGCCCAATCCGATCGAAATTACGATTGGGTTAGAGGAGGTGGTGTAACCCTGTTTTTAACCCGATTGCATTCCATGTAAACAGCACGCCGGATTGTCCGCCTGTGAGGAGCCTTACTGTGCATGTCTGTTATGTCACATCACCACGTGATGCTTCCTGCTCTGTGTTCGCGGAAATGGCGACGGAAAAAACACAGCTGGACTTTACAAGAGCCAACACTCCTCAAAGTTTTAAAAGAATTTACAATAAGTGGAAAGTTTGACGGACGTAAGTTGGCAGCACAGACTTGTTGTGTCCGGAGTCAGCAGGTCAGTAGAGCAAATTAAAAACTGCTGGGAAGCAACGAGCGCTTTCTACAAGGAGAAGCTAAATGAGCAGAAGCGGCGCGGCTCCAACCAGCTTCACTTATTATGAATTAATGGAGTAATAATCGGAGGACAACCCTCTCCAAGGAGCACACTGGAGTAGAAGTCGGTTTTACACCGGAGGAAAGTTCACTTGAGACACCGTAAAGCCTGGAGGTAAGTCCTGATAAAATCACGCTAACTCAACGTTCCTTTTTTTATTTTTTTATTTTTTTATTTTTTTTTACGAGACGTACTTTGAGCCAAATGTGTGGATTTAGTTCAAGTTAATGCTGGGGATTCATGTTAAGTTATCCCATAAGTTTATTCTC
Source organism: Thalassophryne amazonica (assembly GCF_902500255.1). NCBI lineage: Eukaryota > Metazoa > Chordata > Actinopteri > Batrachoidiformes > Batrachoididae > Thalassophryne > Thalassophryne amazonica. The sequence continues at coordinate 134,877,258 of NC_047106.1, forward strand.
AGAGTAAAGTGTATGAACACAGTCTGTCATCGAGTTAACCAACACTCTTTATCCTCGTTCACTTTAGTGCATCACGTTAATTTCTGCTCTCATATGTACAGATGATGATGATGATGTAAAGAGCACGTCGGAGATTGATGACAGCAGATCTCCACAACCTGAAGACCACAGAGGAGGCTCCAGACAAAAAAGTGAGTTTTTTTTAAAGAGTAATATGCTGCAAAATAAAACTACAGTGAGTTATTGAAATTTCCTCAAGAGCTTGTTGAAAAAATAACATTCAAAGTTATTGCATATTTATTTATTTATTTGGAGTGCTTTATTTTTTAGAAATGGTAATATTACAGAGTTCCAGCAGAATATGACAGTTAATGTCCTTTAGACAGTTGAGACACAAACATATTTTCATTTCAATTTTGTTTTCCTGTTTTGAGCTTTGTGAAGTCAAAAGCTGTGTGGACGAATTACAACATATTTGAATATAGAAGCAGGATAATTCTTTGGTATAATACATGACAGAGATCCACAAAGAGAAGAACAAACATTTTTTCTTTGCTAACTGAAATTATACGAGGTCTATTAGAAAAGTATCCGACCTTATTATTTTTTTAAAAAAACATATGGATTTGAATCACGTGTGATTACATCAGCCAAGCTTGAACCCTCGTGGGCATGCAAGAGTTTTTTCACGCCTGTCGGTGACGTCATTCGCCTGTGAGCACGCCTTGTGGGAGGAGTGGTCCAGCCCCCTCATCGGAATTCCTTTGTCTGAGAAGTTGCTGAGAGACTGGCGCTGTGCTTCATCAAAATTTTTTCCAAAACTGTGAGGCACATCCGAGTGGACACCATTCGACAAATTAAGCTGGTTTTTGGTGAAAATTTTAACGGCTGATGAGAGATTTTGGATTGTTTCTATCGCTGTAAGGACTTCCCACGGAGCGGGACGTCGCGCAGCGCTCCGAGGCGATGTCGTCATCCTGTTTCAAGCTGAAAACCTCCAAATTTAAGCCTCTAATGACCCAGGACGTCGTGAGAGAACAGAGAACTTTCAGAAGAGGTCGGGATCAGCAGTTTATCTGGACATTCCACTGTTAAAGGAGATTTTTTTTAATGAAAGACGTGCGGACGGATTGGAGCGTTGGCTCGCAGCCACAGGAAAAACACCTCCGTGGGAAGCCTTAAGGACAAGTTGGAACATGCCCTGCTGTTAAACAATTTCTCAGATACTCATTCAACTGAAAGCCACCAAAAGTCGCCTGGATTTTACAAATGGTTATCAACACGAAGGTGTTTTTCCTGTGGCGGACACGCTGCGCCGGCTGCGAGCCTACGCGCCAATCTGTCCGCACGTCTTTCATTAAAAAAATCTCCTTTAACAGTGGAATGTCAGGATAAACTGCTGATCCCGACCTCTTCTGAAAGTTCTCTGTTCTCTCACGACGTCCTGGGTCAACAGAGGCTTAAATTTGGAGGTTTTCAGCTTGAAACAGGATGACGACATCGCCTCGGAGCGCTGCGCGACGTCCCGCTCCGTGGGAAGTCCTTACAGCGATAGAAACAATCCAAAATCTCTCATCAGCCGTTAAAATTTTCACCGAAAACCAGCTTAATTTTTCGAATGGCATCCACTCGGATGTGCCTCACAGTTTTGGAAAAAATTTTGATGAAGCACAGCACCAGTCTCTCAGCAACTTCTCGGACAATGAAAATCCGACGAGGGGGCTGGACCACTCCTCCCACAAGGCGTGCTCACAGGCGAATGACGTCACCGACAGGCGTGGAAAAACTCACGCATGCGCACGAAGGTTCAAGCTTGGTTGACTTAAAAACATATGAATCAAATCCATATAGTTTTTTAAAAAATAAAAAGGTAGGATACTTTTCTAATAGACCTCGTACATTCTTTCTAGATCGAAAGCCATCATCTGGTTATGTCAAGCTCCTGGGTGATCGATCAGCCCAGCAGAGATCTTTCCTAGACAACATGCAGCAGCAGCATGAGAGGAATCTGGAAAGAGAAGAGAGGCTTCTTTCCAGGTTTATGGAAGAAAGTACCCGCTCAACTGAAAGCATTATAGGGCAACTGTTTGATGGTGTTTGGGCTCTCCTTTCTCAGTCCTACTCCTCAGCTCCACATTTACATGAACAAAGTTAGTCTCGGACCTAGTTGAGACAAGCATGTAACAACCCAAAAACTACCACTTGTTCCAAGTGTTACTTCAAATACAGCTGGATTTTCTAAACTGCAGCAGCTATAGAATTTCCAAGATACTCAATATGCTCAGAATGACCAGTACATGTTTAGAAGGGACACAGAAGAGTGTAAAATTTCAAATTTTTATATTTTAAGAAAAAAAAAAACACAAAAAAAAAACATTAGATCAAACAACCTACATACAGTCTGTTGTGGATGTTCCCTGATAATCTTTAAAATATTTAAGAGCTCTAGATACTGCTGTCTGCCAAAGATACAAGGTTTGTTTTCCACTTTAAATGCATATTCTTTTGATAACAGTAGGACTGAAAATAAAAATGTAATATTTGGAAAATGTTCATTTTTCTTTCGATGTGTGGTAATACGTTGACCCACTTATTTTAACCATTTTCTCTTAAAATATAAAATTAGAAATTTTACACTTTTTTTTTTGACCCTCCCAAAGATGTACTGGTCATTTTCAACATGTTCAACACCTTGGAAAATCTCTAGCTGCTGCTGTGTAGAAAATACATCTGTATTTGAATTAACACTTGGGATGAAAAAGGGCGTGAGCATTTTGGGCTGTTAGTCCTGGACAGAGATTTTGGCACATATCTCAAGTTGTTCATTGGGGTCATATTAGTCTGGAACAGGTGAGTTAACCTCTCCTAAATGATGTGCACGCATCTCAGCTAGGTCCTCTACTAAGTCCACTATTTCATCACGAATCAGCGAGCCACCTGACCACCCAACCCAATAACAGTGGAAACTTTGAGTACAGCCCACACAACATGTAGAAACTGAATATAAGAAACTGGCCCTGATCTTTAGTTTCTTCAAATTTTTCCTGGAAGTATGTTATTTTGCTGACAAAGAGCCACCTTTAGGGTTCGGTTTTATGATCTGACATCACAGTAATGGCAGTTTAAGAAGTAATGCCAAGCTCTGATCGAAGTGAATAAGAGTTTTTAGCACTATATTTTATTTTTAACCAAATTGTTTGGTACTGCCAGGTTTTTATTTTATGTATGTGTACGGAAGAAAGTTGTATTCACTTTAATAAAAAAAAAAGAGAAAATGTGTTTCTCAGATTTTTTTTTAATTATTATTTTGTTAATGGAGATGACCATTTCAGAGAGGGAAGTGATTGAACATGTATTCCTTCAATGCCATCGTTGTCCTGCTCCCACCAGAACGGCTCTGCATTGAGACCTGTGATCCAGGCTGAGGAGACATGCCATCAAAGTGACCAGCGTTCTCCAACCAGTAGCCCCCTCCACCTTGACTTCAAAATCCATAGTGTTTTCTACTGTTACACAGAGTGAGCTGAGGTTCACATGAACAGATTTCTCCTCTGGGGTCAGATGTGTAGAATTTATGTGGCCTTTCAGCAACCAGTCACGGAGTGGATCTGCAAGGTCACCAATGATTTGTAGCCGTACGTCTTCGCCCTCAGTGTTTTTCACACACTAAAACAGAAAATGGTTATGTATTTTAAAATTCTGATGCTTAATGAGCAATTATATCCTTAAGAATAAATCAGGGGAATAAAAGCACAGGGTGTAGTGGATATGCCTTTTTTTCTCTCTTAAAAGTTTGAAAGGTACCTTTGGCATTTGAGCTCTCAAAAAGGTCTGAATGTCACAAAACATTGGAATCTTGGGTTTTTACAGGCATTTTGCAACTGATTTTCCAAAATCTAAAAGCAAACAACTTGTTTTAGTTGAGTAAAGTAGGAAATGTAAAAAGACCTCACACACAAGGTTTGTTTCATTTATTCATGAAACTGATTTGTCATATTTTGAAATAGTTCATTGTTTAAAATAAGTTTTGTGAGATTTCATAGTGGGTCTACCTAAAAGCCAGAAAAAAGTTAGCTGAAATCATAAAAGTGGCAGCTGTGATGTTGATTGTGAGTCAATGAAAACGACAGACGTTCAGAAATAACCTACCTGCATGTGTCTGTGTGTCCCGTCAGTCCCATTATTTGAGGGATATGATGTTTCCTCAAAACTCCATCTGATCTCCAAGGCTTCATTTTCATTTGGCTCGTAAATCAGCTGTTTAATCCGTCGGTGTTTTCATTACGGCTTTACTAACCGTGCTCTGTGCTACATCACGTAAAAACACATTCCGCCGCGCTCGTTTCTTTCTGAACAAGTCCTGAAGAAGAAGCATGTTCCTCTGATGCTGCAGTTTCAAAAGAAACGCGCAAAGAATAACAGTAATCTTGATTACACCGGCTAACAAACCTATTGTTTATATGGGCGGCAAATTCATTTGCGTATGTCACAAGCGGCAGACGTCACAACGCAAAGCATTATGGGATTGCTCTACTGACTGAATCAGATCGTAATCACGGTGCATGTAAACACGCACAGCAGGCGGATCACTTTAGGGCACGTTCATGTAAACAGGACAATCTGATCCACCAATCGGCTAGAATTCAATCAAATCAGAAATAGCGTCCATGTAAACATAGCTACTGTAGCCAGGCTGACAGTCAAAGCTCTATTGAGCCGAGTATTCCTTTAACTTTAACTAGTAATGACTTCATGACTTTCTTTGCAAATAAAAGTTTAACTATTAGAGAAAAAATTATTCATAACCATCCCAAACACATATCTTTATGTTCGGCTGCTTTATGTTCGGCTGGTATTTGGTTAGACTCTTTCTCTCCGATTGTTCTGTCTGAGTTACTTTTATTAGTCACTTCCTCCAAACCATCAACATGTCTATTAGACCCCATTCCTACCAGGCTGCTCAAGGAAGCCCTACCATTAATTAATGCTTCGATCTTAATTATGATCAATCTATCTTTATTAGTTGGCTATGTACCACAGGCTTTAAGGTGGCAGTTAATTAAACCATTACTTAAAAAGCCATCACTTGACCCAGCTATCTTAGCTAATTATAGGCCAATCTCCAACCTTCCTTTTCTCTCAAAAATTCTTGAAAGGGGTAGTTGTAAACAGCTAAATGATCATCTGCAGAGGAATGGTTTATTTGAAGAGTTTCAGTCAGGTTTCAGAATTCATCATAGTACAGAAACAGCATTAGTGAAGGTTACAAATGATCTTCTTATGGCCTCAGACAGTGGACTCATCTCTGTGCTTGTCCTGTTAGACCTCAGTGCTGCTTTGATTACTGTTGACCATAAAATTTTATTACAGAGATAGAGCATGCCATAGGTATTAAGGCACTGCGCTGCAGTGGTTTGAATCATATTTTATCTAATAGATTACAATTTGTTCATGTAAATGGGGAGTCTTCTTCATGGACTAAGGTTAATTATGGAGTTCCACAAGGTTCTGTGCTAGGACCGATTTTATTCACTTTATACATGCTTCCCTTAAGTAGTATTATTAGAAAGCACTGCTTAAATTTTCATTGTTACGCAGATGATACCCAGCTTTATCTATCCATGAAGCCAGAGGACACACACCAATTAGTTAAATGGCAGGAATGTCTCAGACATAAAGACATGGATGACCTCTAATTTCCTGCATTTAAGTTCAGATAAAACTGAAGTTATTGTACTTGGCCCCACAAATCTTAGAAACATGGTGTCTAACCAGATCCTTACTCTGGATGGCATTACCCTGACCTCCAGTAATACTGTGAGAAATCTTGGAGGCATTTTTGATCAGGATATGTCCTTCAATGCGCATATTAAGCAAATATGTAGGACTGCTTTTTTTGCATTTGCGCAATATCTCTAAAATTAGAAAGGTCTTGTCTGAGTGATGTTGAAAAGCTAATTCATACATTTATTTCTTCTAGGCTGGACTATTGTAATTCATTATTATCAGGTTGTCCTAAAAGTTCCCTGAAAAGCCTTCAGTTAATTCAAAATGCTGCAGCTAGAGTATTGACAGGAACTAGAAGGAGAGAGCATATTTCACCCATATTGGCCTCTCTTCATTGGCTCCCTGTTAATTCCAGAATAGAATTTAAAATTCTTCTTCTTACTTATAAGGTTTTGATTAATCAGGTCCCATCTTATCTTAGGGACCTCATAGTACCATATCACCCCAATAGAGCACTTCGCTCTCAGACTGCAGGCTTACTTGTAGTTCCTAGGGTTTGTAAGAGTAGAATGGGAGACAGAGCCTTCAGCTTTCAGGCTCCTCTCCTGTGGAACCAGCTCCCAATTCGGATTAGAGAGACAGACACCCTCTCTACTTTTAAGATTAAGCTTAAAACTTTCCTTTTTGCTAAAGCTTATAGTTAGGGCTGGATCAGGTGACCCTGAACTATCCCTTAGTTATGCTGCTATAGACTTAAACTGCTGGGGGGTTCCCATGATGCACTGTTTCTTTTTATTCACCTCTTTTTGCTCTGTATGCACCATTCTGCTTTTAATCATTAATGATTGATCTCTGCTCTCTTTCACAGCATGTCTTTTTCCTGATTCTCTCCCCTCAGCCTCAACCAGCCCCAACAGAAGACTGCCCCTGCCTGAGCCTGGTTCTGCTGGAGGTTTCTTCCTGTTAAAAGGGAGTTTTCCTTCCTACTGTCGCCAAGTGCTTGCTCATAGGGGGTCGTTTTGACCGTTGGGGTTTTTCTGTCATTATTGTATGGCTTTTGCCTTACAATATAAAGCGCCTTGAGGCAACTGTTTGTTGTGATTTTGCGCTATATAAATAAAATTGATTTGATTTGAATCTTAACAAATTTCTATCAATTTTTTAAGTCCTCGTGGAACAAAATGTTTTGTGACAGTATAAAAGTCTTGTGGAACTTTTAGAAATCTTCCTGCTGTAGGAACACTAGCCTGGGCACACTTGGATATTTGTGTCATATATCAGTACTATACTGGACTGTACCACCACAGTTTTAGTAGAGTCTAGATAGTGTTGATGTTGTTGTCATCAGTGTTTCTTGAGTCGTGATAGCGTTCTTGTTGAAGCATGGCGTTCTTGTTTCAGTCATGATGAATTATCTTCTGCTTTGTCTTCAGGTCATGTTGCCGTTGACAGGATGTGATCATAGTTCACCACAACAACTTTGAGGTGGTGTATATGGATGGGTATTGATAAGATTTTATCGATATTGATACCATTGTCGATACCGCTTGTGAATTTTCTGTGTTCTAAAAGTAGGCTTTACAGATTTTCTATGTCAACATTTTATTGAGTCTTAAAGCAAATAAATATGAAATTGGTCACTGGATCCTTAAACTCTGGATATAAATAAAAATAAACAAAATCTGTAGTTTTGTTAAAAGCATTTCCTTTCAGACATTATTGGCATGAATCTCACTCCATACGTCTGAGCTGAGCTCTTGCAGCCGGCTGTGCTGCACGTCTCGTTTTGGGAGGAAAAAAAAAACTTTTTAGCCAATTGTAGTTTGTTTGTATTGCACCATTTGGAAAGAGGTGTCATTTTGTTTAAAGCCGCGATTCTCTTTGAACAGAACGGAGGACGATTCTTGTTTCTTGACTGCAACAAGACAAGAAAGAGTCCCAGTTAGTGACTTTAATCCACGCAAAATTGACTCACGATTGACATATTTTAATGCCTTTGAGAGGGGTTAAGAAGTGGATTTGCCACTTCTGAAGAGCAGCAAATCGAAACACTGCTTCTTTGGTTCAAGCTTCGAAGCAGTGTCACGCTGCAGAAGCGGTTGATTACAGACCCGCTGCAGGGTCTGCAATCAATGTACAGAAATAATCATTTTTCCAAAAAACACCCTCAAAAACAACGGCCGTTCTGAAGGACCGATAAGGGAATCGTTAAGCAAAAAGGCTATTGATGTCGGTGGATCGAATCATTTCTTAACGATACCTGAAAAGATCCAGTTCTTGATACCCAACCCTAGTGGTGTATCTGTGGATAGTTGTGGTCATGATTATGTATGGGGGGCTTTAAGTTTTATAGGAGGATTTAATTTTTTAACAGAATTAATCCTGGTAATTCTGTTAAAAAGTGATGGTTACAGTCAATGATACCCTCTTGGTTTGACTTCCTTCGTCACTTTCTCAGTTACTTGTGTGTTTGTACCTTGAGCTGTCACCACAGCGGAGCCCCAGGTGGTGGTGGTTCGAGTCATCCTTTCACAGTGTTACATGTTAATTCTGCTTTTGTATTACAACATACTTTCTCTTATTTTCCATCATTATTTTTCCATCCTTTATACATTTTTTTATGCTGTGTTGGTTTAAATTCTGTTTTCATTTTTTATGATTTAGAAAAATGTTTCCTGTTTAATGGCTGCTGGGAGGCTAGGTTTGCCAGAAGATAATTTCCCTGTTCGATCATTAAGGCATTATGCTTTATTTGTGCGAGCTGTTTGTCCTGTCCTGAGTCGGGCAGTGCACAGTTGATAAGTCGTGAAGCCAACAGTATGTCAGCTCTGCGGCTGCTCCGAACAAATTAATTTTTCAGTCTCTTCAGGCTGACCTGCCGTCAGTTTGATGCTCAAGAGATATCACTGCCTGAAAGGGGATGGATATAAAAACCTTTCCAAGCTGCTGAGTATTGTTGGGGCTTGCGTGACACGGCCTGGTAAACTTGTGTAGACCTGGTTGCCAAAAACAGAGTAATTGCTGAGGAGATGAGTCGGAGAAGACGTCTACGACTGAACTCTGATCATCCAAATCATGTTGGTGGCCTGCTGCATTTATTACACTGTTGTGCTTGATTACTCTGCATCACCTTAAGTGGACACACACACACACACACACACACGCCTCAGTTGGAAGGCAATGTGTGGAGGCGTGGCAGAACAGATGGCTGGAAGGAAAGGGGTTTTATGTTTGTGTGGCACCCTGGAGTGTGATGCTGAGTTCACAGTAGCCAGTTCAGTCAGTGTGCTGTGCAGAGACTGAAAGCTGGTTAATCATATGGTGTGTGTGAGACGTGATTGTAAAATGGTTTTGAGCATCTGCATCAGATGAAAAACTCACTATCAAATCCAGTGCAGAGCTTTATCCAAAAGTGGGTGGGGGTTTGCCACTTCGAGTTTTTATTTACCATTGCAGTACCAATCAACACCTTGTGTCTATGTGGAAATGTTAAGTTTGTGGACCAGTAAATGAATGGTAAATGGACTGCATTTATATAGCGCTTTTCTGTCTGCATCAGACGCTCAAAGCCCTTTACAATAATGCCTCACATTCACCCTGATGTCAGGGTGCTGCCATACAAGGTGCTCACAACACACCGGGAGCAACTAGGGGATTAAGGACCTTGTCCATGGGCCCTTAAGCTGGGCAGAAAGTGTACGATATTTTCAATCATTGTACTTGGCTCCAGGTCAAAGTGTACGACAAAACCGCAGGGTGTAAAAGTTCAGCGCGCACGATTTACGTTCTCACACGACCCGATGCTCTGATGCGATCTGATTACTCACAATGTACGTTCAAAAACCACACGTCGGACTTGTGTTTCCGGAAGCAAAACGTAAACAGAAGCTTTTTTGTTTTTCTATTCTTTTTTTTTTTTTTTTCAGACTTTATTTACATTTCTTATTTTTTACAAAAACTCTCAATGGGAGACATCGAACTTAAAAAAAAAAGAACAATATAAAATTTGACATGAGTTGAAGAATAAAGGGAGGGGAAGAAACATAAGCTGCTCTCCCAAAGAGATGATCACTCTTTATGTTCTCTCCAATTCTGCATTGGAGTTTGCACATGCACAGTGTGAGAGGTTGGGGTAAATCGGCTCGTAGACGCTTGTAGCGCTGCTTCAACAGCGCAATACCCTCACGAGGGCCAACCAGAACAGGTTTGATTTTTATCCGACCATATGATTGCTGATCGGGAGGTGGTCGTGAGAGGTTAAGGCTGGGATTTGAACCAAGGATCTTCTGGTCTCAAGCCCAACAATTAACCACTAGGCCATCACCTCCCCAAGTATAGTGTCACGAGTATACCAGTATACTGTCAGGTCAGGTTAAGGCACAAACAGTTGACTGCAACCAAATGAAAAACATGTCTATAGCATATACACTCAACAAAATATAAACACAACACTTTTGGTTTTGCTCCCATTTTGTATGAGATGAACTCAAAGATCTAAAGCTTTTTCCACACACAATATCACCATTTCCCTCAAATATTGTTCACAAACCAGTCTAAATCTGTGATAGTGAGCACTTCTCCTTTGCTGAGGTAATCCATCCCACCTCACAGGTGTGCCATATCAAGATGCTGATTAGACACCATGATTAGTGCACAGGTGTGCCTTAGACTGCCCACAATAAAGGCACTCTGAAAGGTGCAGTTTTGTTTTATTGGGGGGGGGGGGGGGGTACCAGTCAGTATCTGGTGTGACCACCATTTGCCTCATGCAGTGCAACACATCTCCTTCGCATAGAGTTGATCAGGTTGTCAATTGTGGCCTGTGGAATGTTGGTCCACTCCTCTTCAATGGCTGTGCGAAGTTGCTGGATATTGGCAGGAACTGGTACACGCTGTCGTATACGCCGGTCCCAGAGCATCCCAAACATGCTCAATGGGTGACATGTCCGGTGAGTATGCCGGCCATGCAAGAACTGGGACATTTTCAGCTTCCAAGAATTGTGTACAGATCCTTGCAACATGGGGCCGTGCATTATCCTGCTGCAACATGAGGTGATGTTCTTGGATGTATGGCACAACAATGGGCCTCAGGATCTCGTCACGGTATCTCTGTGCATTCAAAATGCCATCAATAAAATGCACCTGTGTTCTTCGTCCATAACAGACGCCTGCCATACCATAACCCCGCCGCCACCATGGGCCACTCGAGCCACAACATTGACATCAGAAAACCGCTCACCCACACGACGCCACACATGCTGCCATCTGACCTGAACAGTGTGAACCGGGATTCATCCATGAAGAGAACACCTCTCCAACGTGCCAAACGCCAGCGAATGTGAGCATTGCCCACTCAAGTCGGTTACGAGGACGAACTGGATTAGGTCGAGACCCCGATGAGGATGACGAGCATGCAGATGAGCTTCCCTGAGACGGTTTCTGACAGTTTGTGCAGAAATTCTTTGGTTATGCAAAACCGATTGTTTCAGCAGCTGTCCGAGTGGCTGGTCTCAGACGATCTTGGAGGTGAACATGCTGGATGTGGAGGTCCTGGGCTGGTGTGGTTACACGTGGTCTGCGGTTGTGAGGCTGATTGGATGTACTGCCAATTCTCTGAAACGCCTTTGGAGACGGCTTATGGTAGAGAAATGAACATTCAATACACAAGCAACAGCTCTGGTTGACATTCCTGCTGTCAGCATGCCAATTGCACGCTCCCTCAAATCTTGCGACATCTGTGGCATTGTGCTGTGTGATAAAACTGCACCTTTCAGAGTGGCCTTTTATTGTGGGCAGTCTAAGGCACACCTGTGCACTAATCATGGTTGTCTAATCAGCATCTTGATATGGCACACCTGTGAGGTGGGCATGGATTATCTCAGCAAAGGAGAAGTGCTCACTATCAGAGTTTAGACTGGTTTGTGAACAATATTTGAGGGAAATGGTGATATTGTGTATGTGGAAAAAGTTTTAGATCTTTTGAGTTCATCTCATACAAAATGGGAGCAAAACCAAAGTGTTGCATTTATATTTTTGTTGTGTACATTTTTTAATGTAGATTTTAATTTATTTTTTTGATGGGGGGAGGCTTTAAATGTCGAGTCAAAGTTCAGAAAATTATCAGTCAGGCCTCCTGTTTTTTAAAAATTTATTAATAAGTGGTTGTTTGAAGACATCAGGACTGCTTGAAAACAAAAGCTGAGTTCAGCGAATATTTGAATCAAAGCAATGAAAACTTGTTTTTTCTTCAGGATGTTAAATGACATATATTTGTGCTTTGATGTCTCATTTAATCTCATTCAGTTCTGATAAAACGTACCGACATTTGGAGACAGATACACAAACAAGTGTCAGGTCGAACGTGCTGAAATGTGTTTGCTTTTAAAGTCATTACTCTCACTGTGTGTGTTTGGATTGCACTGAGTTCTGTTCCCATTTTTGGTTCCTGCATTTTTTTTTTTTTTTTTTTAGTTTTCAGGGTGTGGTTTGCGGGCTTGGTTTTGTTCTGGATTTTGCCCCTGATGAACAGCATACTGATTTTCCTCCACAATAGGTGTGCCAGTTTCTCTGTGGGGCAGTGTGCTGGTTTTTCTCATGAAAATCCTCAGTGCACCTGTCTTTGTTCAAATTAGTCTGTTTGTGGTTCCTGTTTGTCTTCTCTTTTTTAGTGTGTTCATCCTTGTTCTTTGATGTATCACCCCTGCAGTTAGTTTTTCTCTGCTACTGCTGTATGGCTAATACTTCCACCGTGCATGTCCTGCACTCGTACATTGCACAATTGCTGTACTTTACCTGGGTTTAAGTTGCTATCTGGTTCTTTCCCATCCGTCCAATATTCTTGTCCTCACCTGGTGTGTTTTTCTCCTGTGACCAGTGTGTTCTCTGTTCATTGTAGTATTCCTCCGCTCTGTGTTTTCTGTGTACCAGTATTTCCAGGTCTGTTCTCTTCTGCCTCTGTGTTTCTGATGTTAACTAGTTGTCATTCTGTTCTTTCGTGTTCTTGTGTCTCCACATTTCCACTGATAATTGGCTGGTGTCTTTTAAAAGACGTAGGCTTGGCTGCGTTCTCTGCCAGATAGTCAAGGTTCCTACATCAGATCCTACTGGTGACATCTCGTTAAGAAATCTGCTGCCTTGCCAGTCTTGTTTCCTAGTTCCTGCTTCCCTGTGAATTCCGCATTTCTTGATCCCTGGATTTTTCGATAAATGTCCTGGGGTTCAATTTAGGGTTTGGAAATTTGGAGTCTGTAGGACTGTGGGGTAAAAAAAAAAAAAAAACGTCTCGTCATTTGATAAATTCCCATTTCAATCAGTGAATTTGGATGTTCAAATTCGATGTACAATTTAATACAAACCACTTTCCTGCATGTTATGCACAGATTATTATTATGATGATGATGATGTGGCAACTTTTCTGAAAACTTGTAATGCAAGTTGTGATGGTTGTAGGTAATTGTTGTTTTTGCAATGAAATTGTAAAAATAGTCGATCATTATTTTTGTATAGTAGTGTTCAGAATAATAGTAGTGCTATGTGACTAAAGAGATTAATCCAGGTTTTGAGTATATTTCTTTTTGTTACATGGGAAACAAGGTACCAGTAGATTCAGTAGATTCTCACAAATCCAACAAGACCAAGCATTCATGATATGCACACTTCTAAGGCTATGAAATTGGGCTATTAGTAAAAAAATAAAGTAGAAAAGGGGGTGTTCACAATAATAGTAGTGTGGCATTCAGTCAGTGAGTTCGTCAGTTTTGTGGAACAAACAGTTGTGAATCAGGTGTCCCCTATTTAAGGATGAAACCTGCACCTGTTGAACATCTTTTTCTCTTTGAAAGCCTGAGGAAAATGGGACGTTCAAGACATTGTTCAGAAGAACAGGGTAGTTTGATTAAAAAGTTGATTGGAGAGGGAAAACTCGTATATGCAGGTGCAAAAAATTATAGGCTGTTCATTTACAATGATCTCCAATGCTTTAAAATGGACAAAAAACTAGAGACGCGTGGAATAAAATGGAAAACAACCATCAAAATGGATTGAAGAATAACCAGAATGGCAAAGGCTCACCCATTGATCAGCTCCAGGATGATCAAAGTGCTGTGACAGTTAGACGCCTGTGTGAAGCTAATTTATTTGCAAGAATCCCCCGCAAAGTCCCTCTGTTAAATAAAAGACGTGCAGAAGAGGTTACAATTTGCCAAAGAACACATCAAATGGCCTAAAGAGAAATGGAGGAATATTTTGTGGACTGATGAGAGTAAAATTGTTCTTTTTGGGTCCAAGGGCCGCAGACAGTTTGTGAGACGACCCCCAAACTCTGAATTCAAGCCACAGTTCACAGTGAAGACAGTGAAGCATGGTGGTGCAAGCATCATGATATGGGCATGTTTCTCCTACTATGGTGTTGGGCCTATATCTCGCATACCAGGTATCATGGATCAGTTTGGATATGTCAAAATACTTGAAGAGGTCATGTTTCCTTATGCTGAAGAGGACATGCCCTTGAAATGGGTGTTTCAACAAGACAATGACCCCAAGCACACTAGTAAACGAGCAAAATCTTGGTTCCAAACCAACTAAATTAATGCCTCGCAGATGTGAAGAAATCATGAAAAACTGTGGTTATACAACTAAATACTAGTTTAGTGATTCACAGGATTGCTAAAAAAGCAGTTTGAACATAATAGTTTTGAGTTTGTAGCGTCAACAGCAGATGCTCCCAATTTCATAGCCTTAAGAATGTGCATATCATGAATGCTTGGTATGTTGGATTTGTGAGAATCTACTGAAGTGTGTGTGCTTCTGTAAAGGGGTCTCCTGCCTCCAGTGCCTCCCACTGAGTCGTGACATGTGAGAGTTATGGATTCGACAGCATTTCAATCTGGCTAAATTCTCTTTATTCTCAGTTTCTTCATCCCTGTGGGCATGGACACACACACATACACTGACACACACCAGGCTCGTTCCGTCTTTGCTTCCATGCTGGTGAACTATTAGATGAGTTTGCAGACACGGTGGGTGGGGGTGCTCACTGGGAATGGTGAGGACACAGAGCCCCTGCATGCTCGCAGATCTCATGCTATTACAATAAGTGTGTGTGTGTGTGTGTGTGTGTGTGTGTGTGTGTGTGTGTGTGTGTGTGTGTGTGTGTGTGTGTGTGTGTGTGTGTGTGTGTGTGTGTGTGTGTGAGTGACATTACCACACCCACTCTGGCCCAGGCCATAAGCACAACAAAAGAACAAAAGAAAGGGGGGAAAAAAGAGCATGTGAAGAGTCTGTTGCATCCGTCTTCTTCACATGACTTTAGTGTAAGTGATGCCTGAGATCAAATATGGTCTCATCCCATCTTCATGCTAATGTGAACCTCAGGGTCGTGACTTCAGATGTATATTTTACCATATTTTACACACATCCTCTGTCAACGCTTGCATACATTTGGATGCATGTGCAACCCCCCGTGCAGGCAGAAAACCTCCCACAGTTCCGACTCTGCAGTTCCAAAGTGCACGTGCTGCACTACCACGCCCGCTCTCATTTCTGTCTTTGATGTGGCGATCCTCTGGAGAGGCTGTGCTGCTCTTTCTGTGTTTTTTTTTTTTTAATTCTGCCCATTTTCTGTCCATATCATTTGTACATTCAGTTTCTAGTCTTTTTTTTCTATGCCCATTCTTTGTTCTGACAAATGCAGTTTTATTTACCTTCCCAATTTAAAAAACAAAAGTGGAATAAATTAATTTCATGTCATGTAGAAGATTGTAGAAACATAAACAGCACATTATTCAGCAGTCAGTTTGGAGAGGAAAATTGTGTGTTTATGACAAACCTTGAATGTCTTTTGTCAGGTGGCAATTTGTGTGTTTTTTTTGGGGGGGCGGATGGGATGGCGGGTCAAGAGACAGATGGCAATTTTGAAGTCTAGGACGCGGTTACACATAAAATTAATGATAGAGGAGGGGAATGAAACCGAGAGGAGAGGGGGATGGTTGGTTTTTCCTTTCTGTGTGAAAGAGGACCAGAAAGGCAGTAAAAGAGCATTTGGAGGTGTTCAATGCCTTGCCCAAGGGAACATAAAGTGTAGAGGTGAAGAATGATTATCATCCCTTATCAGATGTCAAAATGTCTCTCCTTTCACCCAGAATCCTTTGTATTTGAGGATCACTGCATGTCAGTTCTGATACTGGCTCAGAGCAAATTAGCTTCAAAAGTCTATTTTTTTTTTTTTTTTTTTTTTTGTCCTCTGGGAAGACAGTATTCTGAATGACCCCATGTGTCTAAGGGTACTGCTGTAACAAGCATAAACTAGCGTGTTGTACGTGGAGATGTACGGGCTCTAGATTGGGTAGTGTTTATAAAATAGGCAGCTGGCATTTTTCAAGGGTGGTAATAAATTGTGCAAAGTTTCTATAATGAGTTGGACTCCAGAATGTCTTTGGAATCTTAGACATCAACAGTTTTTAGAAGAAGAACTCAACCCTTTTATTTCCTGTTAATTACATAATTTTTTATGTTAATTTACTGTCTTAATGTATTTATAAATTATTTAGGTTCTTGCTATCATATACACACCATTATTATTAATTAATTATTTAATTTTACACACCCACAAACAGAAATGGTTGCAGAAGACATCAAAAGCACCTACACTCATGGTAACGGCAACATGACACTTAACTATACTGACTAAACCAATTAAAAGACAAAACGCAATAAATCAGTAACATTAACAACGCTATTGAACTAACATGAACCACAATAACAACATTTAAAAGCCCCAAACTCCGAACTCCCATGGTGCATTGCAGGCAATGTCCATTGTTTACTGGTTAGATAAAATTGCAAATTCCTCAAAAAGTATTTGTCCTATCAGCTTTCTGTTTTCAAATTGTTCATCCTAGGAATACATAAGCATACCAAATGGCAAATGTGAGCTCTCCCTGGTTTTTGCGTCATCGAAGCTCCACACACACACATGCACACAGAGGCCATTTGGCTATTATAATACAGATACATCAATATTTTCGTAATTCTTTATTTATTAAGAATAGTCAGCTCATTTGACTACTTATTTACTCGTGATATGCACTTTACACAAGTGTTTAGTGCAAAAGTCCGTGGTTCACACAAGGATCACCTTTCAGATAATGTTTCCATGAAAACTGACTTTTGCTTTCATTTGAAAATGACTTTATAGCCAGTTGTATCACCAAGATAAGGAAACAGTACACGTTAAAGCGATAAGTCCTCTTTTTTTTTTCTCTTTTTTTTTTTTTTTAAGAGGCAGAAAAAAGTCAGTAAACTGCATGGAGCCATGAACCATTTTCCACCAAACATGTATAAAGTCCGCAGTATCCCATGGAGGGGAAATGTCTGCACTTTAATTGACCACATCGCACCATCACAACACACACTCTGTGCAGCACTCCAGGGTGATTTATGCATTTCTTAATGTGTCGCTAAAGATGGCAGCAGGCGGATTACCATTACCCCCCCCAAACTGTGCAGATTGAAATAGGAAATTAAAAGAACGCTTAATGGAAATGCACATATTTTGAAAAACTCTCAAATTTCACAAAATAATTTTTACACTTGCCTCGTGGTTTTTGAGGCAATTTTTAAAAAACAGCATTATTTTGAAAAAATGGCGGCGGAAACACTTTTCTGCTGTCAGTGATCACATGAAGTACAGAAAGCATGACATGACTTTTAAAATACATGGCATGGTATGTGTGGATAAAGTAAGAGATTGAGAGCTTGTTAAACATTTTAAGTGATAACACGTCAATATTATATGAAAAAGAAACAACAAAATGGCAATATTTAATGGGACTTAGCATCCCGTCACATTACTATTTGAGTTATAGTTCTTGCAAGAGCCTTATGAGAATGAAGTCTTGTTATCATGAGAACACAGAACCCAACAGTCAGATTCCATCAGTTCATGAAAATGCTGTCATTTCACTATTCTGCTTTCTCAGCATTCTAAAAATATCACTATGCTTTTTCGCAAGTTTGTAATGAAAACCCAGCTAATGTGTCTGTCCTTCAAGATCAACCAAGTCTGCGTCGGGACTCACGTTAAAGAACTATTATTATTATTTATTACTGTTATTTATTTATTTTAAGATAATTGACAAAGAAAAATGGAGCTATTTTTGTTCTGGGGAATGAGTCTCAAACTGATTTAGAAAATGTAGTGCTGAGTAACACTAAAAACAGAGTGCAACATGGGCATTACCTTAGTTATACCCCCGTCACAATACAGGCCGAATGCCAACCGAATGAAAATTTGACCTCCATTCAAGCAAAGTTAAGGTGCATTCAAAAATCTCCGACAGCTATCTGAGTGCACTCCAAATCACATTCACGCAGCCAGCCCGAATATAGAGCACATGCACCCAACTCTTGAGGTGCGTTTGAGGTGGAAAAAGCAAAAAGGCGGTTGAAGTGCAGTCTGATCGTAGTCTGACTGCATTCTAATCATTTGAAATGGCAACTCAACAGCATTCAGAGCATTCTGATCGTGTTTGAGGGAGCCTCGAAATGGTCCAGGCATGACAAATCCTGCTAGCACGTCCTAGTTGTGCTCCAGATGAGCCGGACTTCACCCTGGTGCATCCCGTTCAGGGTGCGCAAAGGAAATATAGTTATATGCAAAGTCTGTGGCATGCAATCATTATGTGCACCAGACGTGAACATTGTGCAGTCACACCAATAAAAAACAGTGTGTCACTGCAAGCCAAAGCATCTCAGAGCTGTGGAGCTGCGTACATGGCTGAACGGGCTGTTACATCCATAATAAGCATGATATTATAGATACATTGATGTCCCCAGTGGGTTAGGTAATGTATCTGTAATAATATTTTTGACTTGTCTGTAACACCCCGGTCAAATGCGCTGCACTGCAGACAGTGCGTCACAGAGCCACGCCATGAGCTGTCATGTCATACGTCTTGTAAGCTGGATGATCTCCCGCGCCGTGCATGAGCACAAAACATCTGATCGCACCGCTGCGCATGTGAGGCTGGATCCAATGATTGCTCAGCTGCATGTGCGTATGTGTGCTCATATCAGCTGATCGCTTTGTTGCACGTGCGTAAGGCTGGATCTATGATCACTCAGCTGCGTGTGTGTGCTCATAACAGCTAAACAATACCACTGCGCATGCATGAAGCTTCATGAAATGATTGCTCAGTTGTGTGTGTGTGTGTGTGTGTGTGTGCGTGTGTGTGTGTGACATAATGGCTGAAGGATCCGCTGTGCGTGCATGTGGCTGGATCAGATGATCACTTTGCTGCACGTGTGTGAGCTTGTCTAAACAGAGGAGTGTCCCGCTGTCCACTAAACAGCTGATTTCCTAGTGGGAGAGAGAGAGAAAGAGAGAGGGCGTGTGTGCAGTGGGGGCTGCTGTGTGATGCGTTAATGTCAGGACCTGCCTTTTCTCTCCTCTGGTTTCTGAATTTTATCCAGTATATGGACTGATGTACAGTAGTGTTCAGAATAATAGTAGTGCTATGTGACTAAAAAGGTTAATCCAGGTTTTGAGTAGATTTCTTATTGTTACATGGGAAACAAGGTACCAGTAGATTCAGTAGATTCTCACAAATCCAACAAGACCAAGCATTCATGATATGCACATTCTTAAGGCTATGAAATTGGGCTATTAGTAAAAAAAAAAAGTAGAAAAGGGGGTGTTCACAATAATAGTAGCATCTGCTGTTGACGCTACAAACTCAAAACTATTATGTTCAAACTGCTTTTTTAACAATCCTGTGAATCACTAAACTAGTATTTAGTTGTATAACCACAGTTTTTCATGATTACTTCACATCTGCGAGGCATTAATTTTGTTGGTTTGGAACCACGATTTTGCTGGTTTACTAGTGTGCTTGGGGTCATTGTCTTGTTGAAACACCCATTTCAAGGGTATGTCCTCTTCAACATAAGGTAACATGACCTCTTCAAGTATTTTGACATATCCAAACTGATCCATGATACCTGGTATGCCGTACGAGGTCTGTTAGAAAAGTATCCGACCTTATTATTTTTTTCAAAAACCATATGGATTTGAATCACGTGTGATTGCGTCAGCCAAGCTTGAACCCTCGTGCGCATGTGTGAGTTTTTTCATGCCTGTCGGTTGCTTCATTCGCCTGTGAGCAGACTTTGAGTGAGGTGTGGTCTACCCCTCTCGTCTATTTTTTTATTGTGAATAAATGTCTGAACGATTTGGATCTTTGCTGCATCAATTTTTTTCCAGAAACTGTAAGAGACCTCCAGGTGGACACCGTTCGAAAAATTAATATGGCTTTCAGGGACGATGGACAGGCTGACACCCCGCACAAACACCTTTTTCCGGCACATTCCACCTTTACAGGAGTTTTTTTTTTCTTTTCATGGAAAAAGAAGCCGAGGGACGCGCCACGGAGCCGTTCATTACGCGGGACAAAACCACCTCAGTGTTGGTCTCACAGGACGGCTTAAAGGTGGATTTAAGACGGATTCCGGTTGCTTTCTAGTCGTGTGAATATCCGATTGTGATTGTGCATGAGCTGGACATGCCAGAACATGTCCTGTGAGGCTTTATCACGGCGTTTCTTTTCGCCATGCAGCTCCGCCGCGACGCACGCCTTTGTTCCTCTTTCCATGACAAAAACTCCTGTAACAGTGAAATGAAGCCTCACAGGACATGATCTGGCATGTCCAGCTCATGCGCAATCACAATCGGATATTCACACGACTGGAAAGCAACCGGAATCCGTCTGAAATCCACCTTTAAGCTGTCATATGAGACCAACACCGAGGTGGTTTTGTTCCGCGTAAGGAACGGCTCCGTGGCGCGTCCCTCGGCTTCTTTTTCCATGAAAAAAAAACTCTTGGTGGAATGTGCCGGAAAAAGTGCTGATGTCCACATCTTCTGCCTTTTTGTGAAAGTCAGACGAGGTCCCGGATCAACAAAGCTTTCACGTTGGAAATGATCTGGTTGTTTGTGTGGGGTGTCAGCCTGTCCATTGGCGCTGGGTGCGCGCTGCGCTCTCAGCAGTTGTGGGCCATCCTTAAAGGGGCAGTAACACTCCTTAATTTGTTTAATCCCCATAAAATCGTCCCTGAAAGCCATATTAATTTTTCGAACGGTGTCCACCTGGAGGTCTCTTACAGTTTCTGGAAAAAATTTGATGCAGCAAAGATCCAAATCGTTCAGACATTTATTCGCAATAAAAAATAGACGAGAGGTGTAGACCACACCTCACTCAAAGCCTGCTCACAGGTGAATGAAGCAACCGAAAGGCATGAAAAAACTCACGCATGTGCACGAGGGTTCAAGCTTGGCTGACGCAATCACACGTGATTCAAATCCATATGGTTTTTGAAAAAAATAATAAGATCAGATACTTTTCTAACAGACCTCGTATATAGACGATGCTTGCACCACCATGCTGCACTGGTTTCACTGTGAATTGTGGCTTGAATTCAGAGTTTGGGGGTCGTCTCACAAACTGTCTGCAGCCCTTGGACCCAAAAAGAACAATTTTACTCTCATCAGTCCACAAAATATTCCTCCATTTCTCTTAGGCCAGTTGATGTGTTCTTTGGCAAATTGTAACCTCTTCTGCACATGTCTTTTATTTAACAGAGGGACTTTGCGGGAGATTCTTGCAAATAAATTAGCTTCACACAGGCGTCTTTTAACTGTCACAGCACTTACAGGTAACTCCAGACTATCTTTGATCATCCTGGAGCTGATCAATGGGTGAGCCTTTGCCATTCTGGTTATTCTTCTATCCATTTTGATGGTTGTTTTCCATTTTCTTCCATGCATCACTTTTTTTTTTTTTTTGTCCGTTTTAAAGCATTGGAGATCATTGTAGATGAACAGCCTATAATTTTTTGTACCTGCGTATAAGTTTTGCCCTCTCCAATCAACTTTTTAATCAAACTACGCTGTTCTTCTGAACAATGTCTTGAACGTCCCATTTTCCTCAGGCTTTCAAAGAGAAAAACATGTTTGCAGGTGCAGGCTTCATCCTTAAATAGGGGAAACCTGATTCACAACTGTTTGTTCCACAAAATTGACGAACTCACTGACTGAATGCCACACTAACATTATTGTGAACACCCGGTTTTCTACTTTTTTTTTACTAATAGCCCAATTTCATAGCCTTAAGAGTGTGCATATCATGAATGCTTGTTCTTGTTGGATTTGTGAGAATCTACTGAATCTACTGGTACCTTGTTTCCCATGTAACAATAAGAAATATACTCAAAACCTGGATTAATCTTTTTAGTTACATAGCACTACTATTATTCTGAACACTACTGTATGTAATACAGGGTCCCCTGATCAAGGGTTTACTGCAATGCACCGCAGACTGGTGGCTATTACAGGTAATAACGGCTGTAGGTGTGCATATGGTGCTCTGATGTCTGTAATAATCTGATCACATGCATCACATGCACTACAGCGATGCGATAGTCAGGGGACCTGGTTTACATGTAATCAGTCCATGGGTTGGATTTCATTCGAAATCCAACAGTGAGACACGGCAGGTCTTTAAAAGAGCGGACCACAGTGCTCACTCTGCTACGTCCCTACCCTTGCTTGCCTTCCACCCAGACCTCGAGTGGCGATTGGATCGCACAAGTATGGTATTCAGGGTGCATTCTGCATATTCCTGCTGCATTCTGCCGGCATTGTGGGCCTTTGTGCTGTGTTGTGGCCGCATTTGATATGCGCTCTGGGTATTGTCCCAGCTGCAGTCAACCTGGATTCGAGAGCTGCTGCACGCTGACTGTGCGTGAATCTTTCGAGATGGCATTCGACACACATTCTGGGTATTCGTACGGCATTTGTACACGGCTGTCTGAATGTCCCTCCCCACTGTGCCTTGAAGTTTGGCTTTTTTCCCCATTCACCCCGATTTGGCCTCATTCATGCTCATTGATGCCAAGTGTGATGGGGGCTTTACCTGACTAGGCTGTGGATGGACTAGTCAAGTTTTCTTAAAAAAAATAAAAATAAAAATCTGTGGCCTGAATGCCACATCATCTGAACGAATACCAATTCCAAATAAATGTACTCAAGGACTGGCCGTTACAAAATAAGAATGCTAACAGACTTTAGAAATCAGTACCATAATGTGCAGGAAATTTTGACAGGGTTCATTTTATTCTGCAGCTCTCTGAAGGACATCAGGTTTCATTTTCTGTGCTTTTTTTTTTTTTTTTTTTTGGCAGGTTCCCTGTCCCATTTAGTTTAATTTGATAAGGGGCAATTCTAAGGGCCCCTTCACATATAGTACGAATGTGGTTGAATTGTGCATGAATTGCACATGAAGCAGGAATCATATGCATGGAATCGTGTAAAATCGGACCTGCCTCCTGTCACGATTCAGCCCTGATCAGGGATTTGATCCTATTTTTCCCCTTTTTCTTTTCATTTCCATCTGCTCCAGCTTTGGTTTCTTAGTTATTTTATTTTCATCATGTTCTCTGTTCTGTTTTGCTTTGTCACTTTGTTTCTTTTTTACTTTTATTCTTTGGCCATAAGTTCAGTTCCATTCTAGTTTGGTTCTACCAGTTTGTGTTTTTGATCATTAGTTAATCATTTGTAATCAGTTATGCTGAAGTATCGGGCTTTGGTTAGCACTTAGTTTTTGTTTTACTTATAGTTTATTTCTTAGTCAGTTCCAGTCTAGTTTTGTCTTTGTGTTCATTTTCTTACTGTTCTCTGATTAGCCATCATGTTCATGCCAGATTCTAGTTCCTGTTCATAGTTATATTATGTTCTGTCCTAGGTTTGTGTTTGATCTCTGTTCTCAGTTTCTCCTTCAGCCCATCTTACTATGTTCACTCCACGCCTTACACCTGCTATTATGTGTTCGTCCCTCACTTATATCTGATTGTGTTGTTACTTTATACCACTTCACCATCTCTTCTGTCCTCATCTCTCTCTGTGTTTCTGTCTGCTTTGTGTCTCCATTCACTCATGCTCTTTGCATCTGCCCACGCATCTTTGTATTTTACATCACTCCACTTTGTGCACTCCTCTCTACTTGCACAGTGCTTAATCTATGTTCACTGGCCATGCCCGTTTCTAGATTGTTCCTCACGTGCACCTTGTTAACTCCAGTCTTATTTAATCACCTCCCAGCTGTCACTCCCCTGCCAGTTTGTTGTCTTTAGTACACATTCCAGCCTTTTGTTCACACTCCTGTTTTTGCCAAGCTGTGTACCGATTTTTGCTCTGTTCTCCTCGACCATGCCTCTTGCCTCATCTTTGAACTTTGTGTTTGCTTGTGCTGCCAATCCCTGCTTGTCCATGACTGCATCTCTGCCTAATCCTCATTGTACCTTTGCTCCGCTGCTTGATTACCTGTGCACTGAACCTAAGCCAGGAATAAAGACCATGATATCTCTTACACCAAAGCCTAGTCTGGGAGTCTGCATTGCGGATCCAGCCGCTGCGGGTGCCTGGCGGCCGCCAACCTTGGCACCTCCAACGCCTCGTACACCTGTTGCTATAACTATTTGAACACATCAACGGCTGAAAGACAGTGTGCCCTGTGAGAGCCCATTTGATCCCTCTCGTGGCACATGCACGAAACTTTCGCAGCGGGATTGTTCATGCCTGCCTGTCGGCTCAGTGTTTTCGTGGTTTGCTCATATGAGCTGTTCCTCTGTGATTTACCCTGATTTGTACTTATTCATACTATGTGTGAAGGTGCCCAACAATCCATATATTTTGAAAAACTTATACTGTGACAAATTAAAAAAAAATATTTGATTCAATTCTTTCATATGCCCTCTTGGATCTGTCACCCCCCCCCCCCCCACCCCCCCCCAAAAGTTTGGACTTTAAATAATATCTTTATATATAATATTCTTGACTCTGTTGCCAAGAATCATGATTCCTGATGCTTAATCTACTTTTGATGAGGTCAGAGAATCAAATTATGCCAAATATAAACACATATGATAACCACTTTTGCTTTGTATGTGCACAGAGCTGAACTTACACAGCCACAAGATTAACTGTGACCATGATTCTTGCCAAACCAAAAACTAGAATGAGTGTGGCCATATTGCATGATACAGAAAGTTGTATAAAATGAATCAAATTTACATGCCTTTAATAAATTTTATAGCACAGCTTGATATACGAGGTCTGTCAATAAAGTAATGGTCCTTTTTATTTTTTTCAAAAACTATATGGATTTCATTCATATGTTTTTACGTCAGACATGCTTGAACCCTCGTGCGCATGCGTGACGTTTTCCACGTCTGTCGGTGACGTCATTTGCCTGTGAGCATGCCTTGTGGAAGGAGTGGTCCCGCCCCCTCGTCAGATTTTCATTGTCTGGAAATGGCGGAATGAAAAGGACTTTTTTTCCATCGGAATTTTTTCAGAAGCTGTTAGAGACTGGCACCTGGAAACCATTCAAAAAATTTATCTGGCTTTCGGTGAAAATTTTATGGGCTTCACAGAGAATAAGGATGTGTTACTACAGCTTTAAGGACCCCTTTAAGGACGCTCGGCACGCCGCGCTCCGAGCTGCGACGACGCGGCACAAGCCACCGGACCATTTCTAAACGGATGGCTCTGTGGATACGAGACCGTCGTGTGCTCTTTCTCTGGTTATCACAAGAGCTGGACATCAGCCATTTTCCGGCAGATTTCACTTTTAACGAGATTTTGTCATGGAAAGCCGCGCGGAGGCTTCGCGGGTAAAGACCGATTCGCTTTGGAAGCGAGACAAAGGAACACCTCCGTTTCAGTGTCAGAGGACAAGTTTGGACATGTCTATCTCGGCTTTCAATGCTTACCAGTCCAGTAAGTATCAGTGAAATTGTGGAGAGCTGGACATGTCCAAACTGATTGACAGACCTTGTAATTCATTTATTAGTAATTGGAGCGGGCTGCGGCCTCAACGTCACCTAAATTCTGGGTCTTTTAGTGAAGTATAGAGCTAGTGGCCGGCGATCACCTTAGTATTTCTCTGTTTTTCTTGTTGTTTAATGCTGACAAATTATACAGTATTTCTTGTCTTTCTGATGCCTGATTCTGTTTTTTCTCTCTAAGGTGCAGCTCCATCCAGAGATAGGAGTTGTGTTCGTGTTGGCAATCCTCCTGTCCTGTGCGCCAATAGCATTTCTTGTATATTCGTCCGTGAATTGTTCTGTGAATTGTTCTGTAATTTATGTTTTGTAGCACGGCCCAAGCAGAGGGTCACCCCTTTGAATCTGGTCTGCTTGAGGTTTCTTCCTCAGAGGGAGTTTTTCCTTACCACTGTTGCTCTGGGGGTTGGTAAGGTTAGACTTTACCTGTGTGAAGCGCTTTGAGGCAACTCGGTTGTGATTTGGCGCTATATAAATGAAAATAAATTGAATTGAAATTGAAAAATCATGCTGTGGGGATGTTTTTCAGTGGCAGGAACTGGGAGACTAGTCAGGATTGAGGGAAAGATGAATGCATCAATGTACAGAGACATCCTGGATTAAAACCTGCTCCAGAACACTCTTAAACTCAGACTGGGGTGGCGGTTCATCTTTCAGCAGGACAATGACCCTAAGCACAAGGCCAAGATATCAAAGGAGTGGCTTCAGGACAACTTGGTGAATGTCCTTGATTGGCCCAGCCAGAGCCCAGACCTGAATCTAATTGAACATCTCTGGAGAGACCTGAAAATGGCTGTGCACTGACGCTCCCCATCCAACCTGATGGAGCTTGAGAACTGCTGGAAAGAGGAGTGGGCAAAATGGCCTAAAGATAGGTGCACAAAGCTTGCAGCATCATATTCAAGAAGACTACAGGCTGTAATTGCTACAAAGTATTGAGTAAAGGTTGTGAATGCTTATGTACGTGTGACTTCTTAGTTTTTTCATTTTTAATAAATTTGCAGAAATTTCAAAAACGTTTTTCATGTCATTATGGGGTCTGTGAGTAGAATTTTGATAGAAAAAATGAATTTACTCCAGTTTGGAATAAAGCTGTAACATAACAAAATGTGGAAAAAGTGAAGCACTGTGAATACTTTCCAGATGCACTGTACGTTGATTAGTGCTGAATCTTCACCTTCATTCCACAGTCCAAAGAAGAAAGGAAAAAAGGTTTTGGGTTTTTCTTCTGAGGTCAGGGAAGCACTGAGGGGAAAAAAGGTGACAGTGATCTCTGACCTGGTGCTGTTGTGAAACTCGACTGTGGTTTTCATCCTGTGGAGAGCAGGCGGGTCACAGCGTAGCTGTCGTGAAGCAGACAATCTGAGGTTTTGTTTGCACACATTTTCAGCAGAACCCTGTTATCAGTGTCTGAAATATGAGAATGCTGCCGTCTCGTCTTTGATCTAGGATATTGGTTGGTGTGATTGAGTTTAACATGACAGTGTTGCCAGTGAGCCTTGACGTGGAAAATAAAGAAGTACTTGTGCTTGCATTCATCTTCGGGTAAGTTCCTAATACTCATACTGCACCTGTTCTATTTTTGTGGGTCGTTCATGTGAGCCAAACCTTCGCTATGTGTGTCGTTGTGTACTAAGGAAACGCCAGTGTTGTCATTTTGGAGTTTGTGATATTTTAGGCTGTGAGAAAGACGTGATATAATTCATCATCATGTCCTTTTGTAAAGCTCACATCACAGACACTGACGCCAAATGTAGCACGGGGGCAGCACGGTGGCTTAATGGTTAGCACGGTTGTCTCACAGCAAGAAGCTCATGGGTTTGAGTCCCACCAGTGGCGTTTTTGTGTGTAGTTTGCATCTTCTCCCTGTGTTTGCGTGGGTTTCCTCTGGTCTCCTCCCACATTTAAAAAAATGTAGGTTGGATGAATTGGAAACTTTAGAATTGTCCAGGTCTCCCTTGCAAAAGAGGTTTTAATCACAATGAAACTAACCTGGTTCAATAAAGATTAAATTTAACTTTATTTATTTTTTTAAGAACGATCTGGACAAAGTATTCCTGGTGTTTTCCACACATTAGCTTGGCTGCCAAATTAAGGCTTAAAATGAGTCTAATTTTGCCTAAAACCCAGGAGCTCCTACAACGGGCCCCAGACCGCTAGTTGACTTTCGGTATTTTTTAGGATGTCTGATTTTTCAGTTTTTTTTCCAGAGTGTGGCATTACAATGCTCTCAGCACATCTGATCTTGTTATTTTTTCCCCACCCTCTGAAAGAGGGACATTAAAATGAGTTGTGCCTGTCCATGTGTCTGTCACCCCCTTGTTGCCATGATAACTCAGGGCTTCCAGTTGTTCAGACAAACATGCTCTGTGAACAGGTTCATATGGCAGCACTCTGACCCCTGTGACCTCTGTGACCTAATTAGAAGTAGGTCACCTCCATAATTTATACTCATGCACTAAACTGAGACATTTTAATAATATGTATATGCTTTCATACCTTTATGAATAACAATTTACACAACTGTGGCAAGGGACGCAGAAGTATGTAGCTTATTATTTTTAGTTTATTTATTTTCAAAATACTGATATGAGCAAAAGGTGACATCAAGGGTGCTGTATGTCCATTCCCAACCAAAAGTAGTGCCACAAGACTGTTTTTTAATAAACTGAAAATGTTTGTTTGAGACCACACAGTTAATTCAGAAATACTGTTCAGAACGTCATCTTAGAATATCTGATGGCACATCAAGATATTTACCTTCTGTGGTTGATGGACTTGCTGGCGCATCCAGGTCATTTTATAATGCCTTCAGTAATCCCACTTTTAATGAACTTGCATATAGTGTGTTACTACCCATGTGTTGTGTATCAAAGTGTTCAGAACAACCTCAAAGATATCATTTGGCTCTAAAGCTGAAAATATGAAATGTGTTTTTTGAAGTTCTTCAAATCTTTAGTGAAAATACACCTTGATCCACATGGATGAAGTGTTTTCATGTTAGAAATGGGTTTACCAAAGTCTCTGGGTCACAAAAATAGAGTAATATCAATCAATCAATTTTTTTATATAGCGCCAAATCACAACAAACAGTTGCCCCAAGGCGCTTTATATTGTAAGGCAAGGCCATACAATAATTATGTAAAACCCCAACGGTCAAAACGACCCCCTGTGAGCAAGCACTTGGCTACAGTGGGAAGGAAAAACTCCCTTTTAACAGGAAGAAACCTCCAGCAGAACCAGGCTCAGGGAGGGGCAGTCTTCTGCTGGGACTGGTTGGGGCTGAGGGAGAGAACCAGGAAAAAGACATGCTGTGGAGGGGAGCAGAGATCGATCACTAATGATTAAATGCAGAGTGGTGCATACAGAGCAAAAAGAGAAAGAAACAGTGCATCATGGGAACCCCCCAGCAGTCTACGTCTATAGCAGCATAACTAAGGGATGGTTCAGGGTCACCTGATCCAGCCCTAACTATAAGCTTTAGCAAAAAGGAAAGTTTTAAGCCTAATCTTAAAAGTAGAGAGGGTGTCTGTCTCCCTGATCTGAATTGGGAGCTGGTTCCACAGGAGAGGAGCCTGAAAGCTGAAGGCTCTGCCTCCCATTCTACTTTTACAAACCCTAGGAACTACAAGTAAGCCTGCAATCTGAGAGCGAAGCGCTCTATTGGGGTGATATGGTACTACGAGGTCCCTAAGATAAGATGGGACCTGATTATTCAAAACCTTATAAGTAAGAAGAAGAATTTTAAATTCTATTCTAGAATTAACAGGAAGCCAATGAAGAGAGGCCAACACGGGTGAGATATGCTCTCTCCTGCTAGTCCCCGTCAGTACTCTAGCTGCAGCATTCTGAACCAACTGAAGGCTTTTTAGGGAACTTTTAGGACAACCTGATAATAATGAATTACAATAGTCCAGCCTAGAGGAAATAAATGCATGAATTAGTTTTTCAGCATCACTCTGAGACAAGACCTTTCTGATTTTAGAGATATTGCGTAAATGCAAAAAGGCAGTCCTACATATTTGTTTAATATGCGCTTTGAATGACATATCCTGATCAAAAATGACTCCAAGATTTCTCACAGTATTACTAGAGATCAGGGAAATGCCATCCAGAGTAACGATCTGGTTAGACACCATGCTTCTAAGATTTGTGGGGCCAAGTACAATAACTTCAGTTTTATCTGAGTTTAAAAGCAGGAAATTAGAGGTCATCCATGTCTTTATGTCTGTAAGACAATCCTGCAGTTTAGCTAATTGGTGTGTATCCTCTGGCTTCATGGATAGATAAAGCTGGGTATCATCTGCGTAACAATGAAAATTTAAGCAATACCGTCTAATAATACTGCCTAAGGGAAGCATGTATAAAGTGAATAAAATTGGTCCTAGCACAGAACCTTGTGGAACTCCATAATTAACTTTAGTCTGTGAAGAAGATTCCCCATTTACATAAACAAACTGTAATCTATTAGACAAATATGATTCAAACCACCGCAGCGCAGTGCCTTTAATACCTATGACATGCTCTAATCTCTGTAATAAAATTTTATGGTCAACAGTATCAAAAGCAGCACTGAGGTCCAACAGAACAAGCACAGAGATAAGTCCACTGGCCGAAGCCATAAGAAGATCATTTGTAACCTTCACTAATGCTGTTTCTGTACTATGATGAATTCTAAAACCTGACTGAAACTCTTCAAATAGACCATTCCTCTGCAGGTGATCAGTTAGCTGTTTTACAACTACCCTCTCAAGAATCTTTGAGAGAAAAGGAAGGTTGGAGATTGGCCTATAATTAGCTAAGATAGCTGGGTCAAGTGATGGCTTTTTAAGTAATGGTTTAATTACTGCCACCTTAAAGGCCTGTGGTACATAACCAACTAACAAAGATAGATTGATCATATTTAAGATTGAAGCATTAAATAATGGTAGGACTTCCTTGAGCAGCCTGGCAGGAATGGGGTCTAATAAACATGTTGATGGTTTGGATGAAGTAACTAATGAAAATAACTCAGACAGAACAATCGGAGAGAAAGAGTCTAACCAAATACCGGCATCACTGAAAGCAGCCAAAGATAACGATACATCTTTGGGATGGTTATGAGTAATTTTTTCTCTAATAGTCAAAATTTTGTTAGCAAAGAAAGTCATGAAGTCATTACTAGTTAAAGTTAATGGAATACTCAGCTCAATAGAGCTCTGACTCTTTGTCAGCCTGGCTACAGTGCTGAAAAGAAACCTGGGGTTGTTCTTATTTTCTTCAATTAGTGATGAGTAGAAAGATGTCCTAGCTTTACGGAGGGCTTTTTTATAGAGCAACAAACTCTTTTTCCAGGCTAAGTGAAGATCTTCTAAATTAGTGAGACGCCATTTCCTCTCCAACTTACGGGTTATCTGCTTTAAGCTACGAGTTTGTGAGTTATACCACGGAGTCAGACACTTCTGATTTAAAGCTCTCTTTTTCAGAGGAGCTACAGCATCCAAAGTTGTCTTCAATGAGGATGTAAAACTATTGACGAGATACTCTAACTCCCTTACACGGTTTAGGTAGCTACTCTGCTCTGTGTTGGTATATGACATTAGAGAACATAAAGAAGGAATCATATCCTTAAACCTAGTTACAGCGCTTTCTGAAAGACTTCTAGTGTAATGAAACTTATTCCCCACTGCAGGGTAGTCCATCAGGGTAAATGTAAATGTTATTAAAAAATGATCAGACAGAAGGGAGTTTTCAGGGAATACTGTTAAGTCTTCTATTTCCATACCATAAGTCAGAACAAGATCTAAAATATGATTAAAGTGGTGGGTGGACTCATTTACTTTTTGAGCAAAGCCGATAGAGTCTAATAATAGATTAAATGCAGTGTTGAGGCTGTCATTCTCAGCATCTGTGTGGATGTTAAAATCGCCCACTATAATTATCTTATCTGAGCTAAGCACTAAGTCAGACAAAAGGTCTGAAAATTCACAGAGAAACTCACAGTAACGACCAGGTGGACGATAGATAATAACAAATAAAACTGGTTTTTGGGACTTCCAATTTGGATGGACAAGACTAAGAGACAAGCTTTCAAATGAATTAAAGCTCTGTCTAGGTTTTTGATTAATTAATAAGCTGGAATGGAAGATTGCTGCTAATCCTCCGCCACGGCCCGTGCTACGAGCATTCTGACAGTTAGTGTGACTCGGGGGTGTTGACTCATTTAAACTAACATATTCATCCTGCTGTAACCAGGTTTCTGTTAGGCAGAATAAATCAATACGTTGATCAATTATTATATCATTTACCAACAGGGACTTAGAAGAGAGAGACCTAATGTTTAATAGACCACATTTAACTGTTTTAGTCTGTGGTGCAATTGAAGGTGCTATATTATTTTTTCTTTTTGAATTTTTATGCTTAAATAGATTTTTGCTGGTTATTGGTGGTCTGGGAGCAGGCACCGTCTCTACGGGGATGGGATAATGAGGGGATGGCAGGGGGCTAACAGCTAACAGATACAGAAAAACACCGCTGTGCTCCGGAACAGGAAGTGATACAATACCGCAGTGAG